>NW_028251430.1:0-197791 GCF_964263255.1 Lissotriton vulgaris
CATGAAAATGGCCAATTTACTCACTCTGAGTTCCTCAAAAAGGGTTTCTTCCACCCGGGAAGTGAAATAAATACCATTTGGAGGCATTTAATGTTCGAGCAAAAACGGCTGATTTTCGACAAAAGAGATAACACCCCCCATTACGTCATGCTTCAGAAATGTGGAAAATGGTCCGTTTTCAAATGTTTTATTTTTGAACGTCAGTTCACATTTGTAGGTGGATCATCAGTGTTAGAGCTAAAATTAGCATGTTTAAAGTGATTTTCATGCTTCCAGGGGCCCAAACACAAGATTAATGGAATGGTTAAAAGTGCATGAAAATGGCCAATTTACTCACTCTGAGTTCTCAAAAAGGGTTTCTTCACCCCGGGAAGTGAAATAAATACCATTTGGAGGCATAATGTTCGAGCAAAAAACGGCTGATTTTCGACAAAAGAGATAACACCCCCACATTACGTCATGCTTCAGAAATGTGGAAAATGGTCCGTTTTCAAATGTTTTATTTTTGAACGTCAGTTCACATTTGTAGGTGGATCATCAGTGTTAGAGCTAAAATTAGCATGTTTAAAGTGATTTTCATGCTTCCAGGGGCTCGGGAAGTTAATTAAATACCATTTGGAGGCATTTAATGTTCGAGCAAAAACGGCTGATTTTCGACAAAAGAGATAACACCCCCCCATTACGTCATGCTTCAGAAATGTGGAAAATGGTCCGTTTTCAAATGTTTTATTTTTGAACGTCAGTTCACATTTGTAGGTGGATCATCAGTGTTAGAGCTAAAATTAGCATGTTTAAAGTGATTTTCATGCTTCCAGGGGCCCAAAACACAAGATTTATGGAATGGTTAAAAGTGCATGAAAATGGCCAATTTACTCACTCTGAGTTCTCAAAAAGGGTTTCTTCACCCCGGGAAGTTAATTAAATACCATTTGGAGGCATTTAATGTTCGAGCAAAAACGGCTGATTTTCGACAAAAGAGATAACACCCCCCCATTACGTCATGCTTCAGAAATGTGGAAAATGGTCCGTTTTCAAATGTTTTATTTTTGAACGTCAGTTCACATTTGTAGGTGGATCATCAGTGTTAGAGCTAAAATTAGCATGTTTAAAGTGATTTTCATGCTTCCAGGGGCTCGGGAAGTTAATTAAATACCATTTGGAGGCATTTAATGTTCGAGCAAAAACGGCTGATTTTCGACAAAAGAGATAACACCCCCCCATTACGTCATGCTTCAGAAATGTGGAAAATGGTCCGTTTTCAAATGTTTTATTTTTGAACGTCAGTTCACATTTGTAGGTGGATCATCAGTGTTAGAGCTAAAATTAGCATGTTTAAAGTGATTTTCATGCTTCCAGGGGCCCAAAACACAAGATTTATGGAATGGTTAAAAGTGCATGAAAATGGCCAATTTACTCACTCTGAGTTCTCAAAAAGGGTTTCTTCACCCCGGGAAGTTAATTAAATACCATTTGGAGGCATTTAATGTTCGAGCAAAAACGGCTGATTTTCGACAAAAGAGATAACACCCCCCCATTACGTCATGCTTCAGAAATGTGGAAAATGGTCCGCTTTCAAATGTTTTATTTTTGAACGTCAGTTCACATTTGTAGGTGGATCATCAGTGTTAGAGCTAAAATTAGCATGTTTAAAGTGATTTTCATGCTTCCAGGGGCCCAAAACACAAGATTTATGGAATGGTTAAAAGTGCATGAAAATGGCCAATTTACTCACTCTGAGTTCTCAAAAAGGGTTTCTTCACCCCGGGAAGTTAATTAAATACCATTTGGAGGCATTTAATGTTTGAGCAAAAACGGCTGATTTTCGACAAAAGAGATAACACCCCCCCATTACGTCATGCTTCAGAAATGTGGAAAATGGTCCGTTTTCAAATGTTTTATTTTTGAACGTCAGTTCACATTTGTAGGTGGATCATCAGTGTTAGAGCTAAAATTAGCATGTTTAAAGTGATTTTCATGCTTCCAGGGGCTCTGGAAGTTTATTAAATACCATTTGGAGGCATTTAATGTTCGAGCAAAAACGGCTGATTTTCGACAAAAGAGATAACACCCCCCCATTACGTCATGCTTCAGAAATGTGGAAAATGGTCCGTTTTCAAATGTTTTATTTTTGAACGTCAGTTCACATTTGTAGGTGGATCATCAGTGTTAGAGCTAAAATTAGCATGTTTAAAGTGATTTTCATGCTTCCAGGGGCTCGGGAAGTGAAATAAATACCATTTGGAGGCATTTAATGTTCGAGCAAAAACGGCTGATTTTCGACAAAAGAGATAACACCCCCCCATTACGTCATGCTTCAGAAATGTGGAAAATGGTCCGTTTTCAAATGTTTTATTTTTGAACGTCAGTTCACATTTGTAGGTGGATCATCAGTGTTAGAGCTAAAATTAGCATGTTTAAAGTGATTTTCATGCTTCCAGGGGCTCGGGAAGTTAATTAAATACCATTTGGAGGCATTTAATGTTCGAGCAAAAACGGCTGATTTTCGACAAAAGAGATAACACCCCCCCATTACGTCATGCTTCAGAAATGTGGAAAATGGTCAGTTTTCAAATGTTTTATTTTTGAACGTCAGTTCACATTTGTAGGTGGATCATCAGTGTTAGAGCTAAAATTAGCATGTTTAAAGTGATTTTCATGCTTCCAGGGGCCCAAAACACAAGATTTATGGAATGGTTAAAAGTGCATGAAAATGGCCAATTTACTCACTCTGAGTTCTCAAAAAGGGTTTCTTCACCCCGGGAAGTTAATTAAATACCATTTGGAGGCATTTAATGTTCGAGCAAAAACGGCTGATTTTCGACAAAAGAGATAACACCCCCCCATTACGTCATGCTTCAGAAATGTGGAAAATGGTCCGTTTTCAAATGTTTTATTTTTGAACGTCAGTTCACATTTGTAGGTGGATCATCAGTGTTAGAGCTAAAATTAGCATGTTTAAAGTGATTTTCATGCTTCCAGGGGCTCGGGAAGTGAAATAAATACCATTTGGAGGCATTTAATGTTCGAGCAAAAACGGCTGATTTTCGAAAAAAGAGATAACACCCCCCCATTACGTCATGCTTCAGAAATGTGGAAAATGGTCCGTTTTCAAATGTTTTATTTTTGAACGTCAGTTCACATTTGTAGGTGGATCATCAGTGTTAGAGCTAAAATTAGCATGTTTAAAGTGATTTTCATGCTTCCAGGGGCTCGGGAAGTTAATTAAATACCATTTGGAGGCATTTAATGTTCGAGCAAAAACGGCTGATTTTCGACAAAAGAGATAACACCCCCCCATTACGTCATGCTTCAGAAATGTGGAAAATGGTCCGTTTTCAAATGTTTTATTTTTGAACGTCAGTTCACATTTGTAGGTGGATCATCAGTGTTAGAGCTAAAATTAGCATGTTTAAAGTGATTTTCATGCTTCCAGGGGCCCAAAACACAAGATTTATGGAATGGTTAAAAGTGCATGAAAATGGCCAATTTACTCACTCTGAGTTCTCAAAAAGGGTTTCTTCACCCCGGGAAGTTAATTAAATACCATTTGGAGGCATTTAATGTTCGAGCAAAAACGGCTGATTTTCGACAAAAGAGATAACACCCCCCCATTACGTCATGCTTCAGAAATGTGGAAAATGGTCCGTTTTCAAATGTTTTATTTTTGAACGTCAGTTCACATTTGTAGGTGGATCATCAGTGTTAGAGCTAAAATTAGCATGTTTAAAGTGATTTTCATGCTTCCAGGGGCCCAAAACACAAGATTTATGGAATGGTTAAAAGTGCATGAAAATGGCCAATTTACTCACTCTGAGTTCTCAAAAAGGGTTTCTTCACCCCGGGAAGTTAATTAAATACCATTTGGAGGCATTTAATGTTCGAGCAAAAACGGCTGATTTTCGACAAAAGAGATAACACCCCCCCATTACGTCATGCTTCAGAAATGTGGAAAATGGTCCGTTTTCAAATGTTTTATTTTTGATCGTCAGTTCACATTTGTAGGTGGATCATCAGTGTTAGAGCTAAAATTAGCATGTTTAAAGTGATTTTCATGCTTCCAGGGGCCCAAAACACAAGATTTATGGAATGGTTAAAAGTGCATGAAAATGGCCAATTTACTCACTCTGAGTTCTCAAAAAGGGTTTCTTCACCCCGGGAAGTTAATTAAATACCATTTGGAGGCATTTAATGTTCGAGCAAAAACGGCTGATTTTCGACAAAAGAGATAACACCCCCCCCATTACGTCATGCTTCAGAAATGTGGAAAATGGTCCGTTTTCAAATGTTTTATTTTTGAACGTCAGTTCACATTTGTAGGTGGATCATCAGTGTTAGAGCTAAAATTAGCATGTTTAAAGTGATTTTCATGCTTCCAGGGGCCCAAAACACAAGATTAATGGAATGGTTAAAAGTGCATGAAAATGGCCAATTTACTCACTCTGAGTTCTCAAAAAGGGTTTCTTCACCCCGGGAAGTGAAATAAATACCATTTGGAGGCATTTAATGTTCGAGCAAAAACGGCTGATTTTCGACAAAAGAGATAACACCCCCCATTACGTCATGCTTCAGAAATGTGGAAAATGGTCCGTTTTCAAATGTTTTATTTTTGAACGTCAGTTCACATTTGTAGGTGGATCATCAGTGTTAGAGCTAAAATTAGCATGTTTAAAGTGATTTTCATGCTTCCAGGGGCCCAAAACACAAGATTAATGGAATGGTTAAAAGTGCATGAAAATGGCCAATTTACTCACTCTGAGTTCTCAAAAAGGGTTTCTTCACCCCGGGAAGTGAAATAAATACCATTTGGAGGCATTTAATGTTCGAGCAAAAACGGCTGATTTTCGACAAAAGAGATAACACCCCCCCATTACGTCATGCTTCAGAAATGTGGAAAATGGTCCGTTTTCAAATGTTTTATTTTTGAACGTCAGTTCACATTTGTAGGTGGATCATCAGTGTTAGAGCTAAAATTAGCATGTTTAAAGTGATTTTCATGCTTCCAGGGGCTCGGGAAGTTAATTAAATACCATTTGGAGGCATTTAATGTTCGAGCAAAAACGGCTGATTTTCGACAAAAGAGATAACACCCCCCCATTACGTCATGCTTCAGAAATGTGGAAAATGGTCCGTTTTCAAATGTTTTATTTTTGAACGTCAGTTCACATTTGTAGGTGGATCATCAGTGTTAGAGCTAAAATTAGCATGTTTAAAGTGATTTTCATGCTTCCAGGGGCCCAAAACACAAGATTTATGGAATGGTTAAAAGTGCATGAAAATGGCCAATTTACTCACTCTGAGTTCTCAAAAAGGGTTTCTTCACCCCGGGAAGTTAATTAAATACCATTTGGAGGCATTTAATGTTCGAGCAAAAACGGCTGATTTTCGACAAAAGAGATAACACCCCCCCATTACGTCATGCTTCAGAAATGTGGAAAATGGTCCGCTTTCAAATGTTTTATTTTTGAACGTCAGTTCACATTTGTAGGTGGATCATCAGTGTTAGAGCTAAAATTAGCATGTTTAAAGTGATTTTCATGCTTCCAGGGGCCCAAAACACAAGATTTATGGAATGGTTAAAAGTGCATGAAAATGGCCAATTTACTCACTCTGAGTTCTCAAAAAGGGTTTCTTCACCCCGGGAAGTTAATTAAATACCATTTGGAGGCATTTAATGTTTGAGCAAAAACGGCTGATTTTCGACAAAAGAGATAACACCCCCCCATTACGTCATGCTTCAGAAATGTGGAAAATGGTCCGTTTTCAAATGTTTTATTTTTGAACGTCAGTTCACATTTGTAGGTGGATCATCAGTGTTAGAGCTAAAATTAGCATGTTTAAAGTGATTTTCATGCTTCCAGGGGCTCTGGAAGTTTATTAAATACCATTTGGAGGCATTTAATGTTCGAGCAAAAACGGCTGATTTTCGACAAAAGAGATAACACCCCCCCATTACGTCATGCTTCAGAAATGTGGAAAATGGTCCGTTTTCAAATGTTTTATTTTTGAACGTCAGTTCACATTTGTAGGTGGATCATCAGTGTTAGAGCTAAAATTAGCATGTTTAAAGTGATTTTCATGCTTCCAGGGGCTCGGGAAGTGAAATAAATACCATTTGGAGGCATTTAATGTTCGAGCAAAAACGGCTGATTTTCGACAAAAGAGATAACACCCCCCCATTACGTCATGCTTCAGAAATGTGGAAAATGGTCCGTTTTCAAATGTTTTATTTTTGAACGTCAGTTCACATTTGTAGGTGGATCATCAGTGTTAGAGCTAAAATTAGCATGTTTAAAGTGATTTTCATGCTTCCAGGGGCTCGGGAAGTTAATTAAATACCATTTGGAGGCATTTAATGTTCGAGCAAAAACGGCTGATTTTCGACAAAAGAGATAACACCCCCCCATTACGTCATGCTTCAGAAATGTGGAAAATGGTCAGTTTTCAAATGTTTTATTTTTGAACGTCAGTTCACATTTGTAGGTGGATCATCAGTGTTAGAGCTAAAATTAGCATGTTTAAAGTGATTTTCATGCTTCCAGGGGCCCAAAACACAAGATTTATGGAATGGTTAAAAGTGCATGAAAATGGCCAATTTACTCACTCTGAGTTCTCAAAAAGGGTTTCTTCACCCCGGGAAGTTAATTAAATACCATTTGGAGGCATTTAATGTTCGAGCAAAAACGGCTGATTTTCGACAAAAGAGATAACACCCCCCCATTACGTCATGCTTCAGAAATGTGGAAAATGGTCCGTTTTCAAATGTTTTATTTTTGAACGTCAGTTCACATTTGTAGGTGGATCATCAGTGTTAGAGCTAAAATTAGCATGTTTAAAGTGATTTTCATGCTTCCAGGGGCTCGGGAAGTGAAATAAATACCATTTGGAGGCATTTAATGTTCGAGCAAAAACGGCTGATTTTCGAAAAAAGAGATAACACCCCCCCATTACGTCATGCTTCAGAAATGTGGAAAATGGTCCGTTTTCAAATGTTTTATTTTTGAACGTCAGTTCACATTTGTAGGTGGATCATCAGTGTTAGAGCTAAAATTAGCATGTTTAAAGTGATTTTCATGCTTCCAGGGGCTCGGGAAGTTAATTAAATACCATTTGGAGGCATTTAATGTTCGAGCAAAAACGGCTGATTTTCGACAAAAGAGATAACACCCCCCCATTACGTCATGCTTCAGAAATGTGGAAAATGGTCCGTTTTCAAATGTTTTATTTTTGAACGTCAGTTCACATTTGTAGGTGGATCATCAGTGTTAGAGCTAAAATTAGCATGTTTAAAGTGATTTTCATGCTTCCAGGGGCCCAAAACACAAGATTAATGGAATGGTTAAAAGTGCATGAAAATGGCCAATTTACTCACTCTGAGTTCTCAAAAAGGGTTTCTTCACCCCGGGAAGTGAAATAAATACCATTTGGAGGCATTTAATGTTCGAGCAAAAACGGCTGATTTTCGACAAAAGAGATAACACCCCCCCATTACGTCATGCTTCAGAAATGTGGAAAATGGTCCGTTTTCAAATGTTTTATTTTTGAACGTCAGTTCACATTTGTAGGTGGATCATCAGTGTTAGAGCTAAAATTAGCATGTTTAAAGTGATTTTCATGCTTCCAGGGGCTCGGGAAGTGAAATAAATACCATTTGGAGGCATTTAATGTTCGAGCAAAAACGGCTGATTTTCGACAAAAGAGATAACACCCCCCAATTACGTCATGCTTCAGAAATGTGGAAAATGGTCCGTTTTCAAATGTTTTATTTTTGAACGTCAGTTCACATTTGTAGGTGGATCATCAGTGTTAGAGCTAAAATTAGCATGTTTAAAGTGATTTTCATGCTTCCAGGGGCCCAAAACACAAGATTAATGGAATGGTTAAAAGTGCATGAAAATGGCCAATTTACTCACTCTGAGTTCTCAAAAAGGGTTTCTTCACCCCGGGAAGTGAAATAAATACCATTTGGAGGCATTTAATGTTCGAGCAAAAACGGCTGATTTTCGACAAAAGAGATAACACCCCCCCATTACGTCATGCTTCAGAAATGTGGAAAATGGTCCGTTTTCAAATGTTTTATTTTTGAACGTCAGTTCACATTTGTAGGTGGATCATCAGTGTTAGAGCTAAAATTAGCATGTTTAAAGTGATTTTCATGCTTCCAGGGGCTCGGGAAGTTAATTAAATACCATTTGGAGGCATTTAATGTTCGAGCAAAAACGGCTGATTTTCGACAAAAGAGATAACACCCCCCCATTACGTCATGCTTCAGAAATGTGGAAAATGGTCCGTTTTCAAATGTTTTATTTTTGAACGTCAGTTCACATTTGTAGGTGGATCATCAGTGTTAGAGCTAAAATTAGCATGTTTAAAGTGATTTTCATGCTTCCAGGGGCCCAAAACACAAGATTTATGGAATGGTTAAAAGTGCATGAAAATGGCCAATTTACTCACTCTGAGTTCTCAAAAAGGGTTTCTTCACCCCGGGAAGTTAATTAAATACCATTTGGAGGCATTTAATGTTCGAGCAAAAACGGCTGATTTTCGACAAAAGAGATAACACCCCCCAATTACGTCATGCTTCAGAAATGTGGAAAATGGTCCGTTTTCAAATGTTTTATTTTTGAACGTCAGTTCACATTTGTAGGTGGATCATCAGTGTTAGAGCTAAAATTAGCATGTTTAAAGTGATTTTCATGCTTCCAGGGGCCCAAAACACAAGATTTATGGAATGGTTAAAAGTGCATGAAAATGGCCAATTTACTCACTCTGAGTTCTCAAAAAGGGTTTCTTCACCCCGGGAAGTTAATTAAATACCATTTGGAGGCATTTAATGTTCGAGCAAAAACGGCTGATTTTCGACAAAAGAGATAACACCCCCCCATTACGTCATGCTTCAGAAATGTGGAAAATGGTCCGTTTTCAAATGTTTTATTTTTGAACGTCAGTTCACATTTGTAGGTGGATCATCAGTGTTAGAGCTAAAATTAGCATGTTTAAAGTGATTTTCATGCTTCCAGGGGCTCAAAACACAAGATTAATGGAATGGTTAAAAGTGCATGAAAATGGCCAATTTACTCACTCTGAGTTCTCAAAAAGGGTTTCTTCACCCCGGGAAGTGAAATAAATACCATTTGGAGGCATTTAATGTTCGAGCAAAAACGGCTGATTTTCGACAAAAGAGATAACACCCCCCCATTACGTCATGCTTCAGAAATGTGGAAAATGGTCCGTTTTCAAATGTTTTATTTTTGAACGTCAGTTCACATTTGTAGGTGGATCATCAGTGTTAGAGCTAAAATTAGCATGTTTAAAGTGATTTTCATGCTTCCAGGGGCTCGGGAAGTTAATTAAATACCATTTGGAGGCATTTAATGTTCGAGCAAAAACGGCTGATTTTCGACAAAAGAGATAACACCCCCCCATTACGTCATGCTTCAGAAATGTGGAAAATGGTCCGTTTTCAAATGTTTTATTTTTGAACGTCAGTTCACATTTGTAGGTGGATCATCAGTGTTAGAGCTAAAATTAGCATGTTTAAAGTGATTTTCATGCTTCCAGGGGCCCAAAACACAAGATTTATGGAATGGTTAAAAGTGCATGAAAATGGCCAATTTACTCACTCTGAGTTCTCAAAAAGGGTTTCTTCACCCCGGGAAGTTAATTAAATACCATTTGGAGGCATTTAATGTTCGAGCAAAAACGGCTGATTTTCGACAAAAGAGATAACACCCCCCCATTACGTCATGCTTCAGAAATGTGGAAAATGGTCCGTTTTCAAATGTTTTATTTTTGAACGTCAGTTCACATTTGTAGGTGGATCATCAGTGTTAGAGCTAAAATTAGCATGTTTAAAGTGATTTTCATGCTTCCAGGGGCTCGGGAAGTTAATTAAATACCATTTGGAGGCATTTAATGTTCGAGCAAAAACGGCTGATTTTCGACAAAAGAGATAACACCCCCCCATTACGTCATGCTTCAGAAATGTGGAAAATGGTCCGTTTTCAAATGTTTTATTTTTGAACGTCAGTTCACATTTGTAGGTGGATCATCAGTGTTAGAGCTAAAATTAGCATGTTTAAAGTGATTTTCATGCTTCCAGGGGCCCAAAACACAAGATTAATGGAATGGTTAAAAGTGCATGAAAATGGCCAATTTACTCACTCTGAGTTCTCAAAAAGGGTTTCTTCACCCCGGGAAGTGAAATAAATACCATTTGGAGGCATTTAATGTTCGAGCAAAAACGGCTGATTTTCGACAAAAGAGATAACACCCCCCCATTACGTCATGCTTCAGAAATGTGGAAAATGGTCCGTTTTCAAATGTTTTATTTTTGAACGTCAGTTCACATTTGTAGGTGGATCATCAGTGTTAGAGCTAAAATTAGCATGTTTAAAGTGATTTTCATGCTTCCAGGGGCTCGGGAAGTGAAATAAATACCATTTGGAGGCATTTAATGTTCGAGCAAAAACGGCTGATTTTCGACAAAAGAGATAACACCCCCCAATTACGTCATGCTTCAGAAATGTGGAAAATGGTCCGTTTTCAAATGTTTTATTTTTGAACGTCAGTTCACATTTGTAGGTGGATCATCAGTGTTAGAGCTAAAATTAGCATGTTTAAAGTGATTTTCATGCTTCCAGGGGCCCAAAACACAAGATTAATGGAATGGTTAAAAGTGCATGAAAATGGCCAATTTACTCACTCTGAGTTCTCAAAAAGGGTTTCTTCACCCCGGGAAGTGAAATAAATACCATTTGGAGGCATTTAATGTTCGAGCAAAAACGGCTGATTTTCGACAAAAGAGATAACACCCCCCCATTACGTCATGCTTCAGAAATGTGGAAAATGGTCCGTTTTCAAATGTTTTATTTTTGAACGTCAGTTCACATTTGTAGGTGGATCATCAGTGTTAGAGCTAAAATTAGCATGTTTAAAGTGATTTTCATGCTTCCAGGGGCTCGGGAAGTTAATTAAATACCATTTGGAGGCATTTAATGTTCGAGCAAAAACGGCTGATTTTCGACAAAAGAGATAACACCCCCCCATTACGTCATGCTTCAGAAATGTGGAAAATGGTCCGTTTTCAAATGTTTTATTTTTGAACGTCAGTTCACATTTGTAGGTGGATCATCAGTGTTAGAGCTAAAATTAGCATGTTTAAAGTGATTTTCATGCTTCCAGGGGCCCAAAACACAAGATTTATGGAATGGTTAAAAGTGCATGAAAATGGCCAATTTACTCACTCTGAGTTCTCAAAAAGGGTTTCTTCACCCCGGGAAGTTAATTAAATACCATTTGGAGGCATTTAATGTTCGAGCAAAAACGGCTGATTTTCGACAAAAGAGATAACACCCCCCCATTACGTCATGCTTCAGAAATGTGGAAAACGGTCCGTTTTCAAATGTTTTATTTTTGAACGTCAGTTCAAATTTGTAGGTGGATCATCAGTGTTAGAGCTAAAATTAGCATGTTTAAAGTGATTTTCATGCTTCCAGGGGCTCGGGAAGTTAATTAAATACCATTTGGAGGCATTTAATGTTCGAGCAAAAACGGCTGATTTTCGACAAAAGAGATAACACCCCCCCATTACGTCATGCTTCAGAAATGTGGAAAATGGTCCGTTTTCAAATGTTTTATTTTTGAACGTCAGTTCACATTTGTAGGTGGAGCATCAGTGTTAGAGCTAAAATTAGCATGTTTAAAGTGATTTTCATGCTTCCAGGGGCCCAAAACACAAGATTTATGGAATGGTTAAAAGTGCATGAAAATGGCCAATTTACTCACTCTGAGTTCTCAAAAAGGGTTTCTTCACCCCGGGAAGTTAATTAAATACCATTTGGAGGCATTTAATGTTCGAGCAAAAACGGCTGATTTTCGACAAAAGAGATAACACCCCCCCATTACGTCATGCTTCAGAAATGTGGAAAATGGTCCGTTTTCAAATGTTTTATTTTTGAACGTCAGTTCACATTTGTAGGTGGATCATCAGTGTTAGAGCTAAAATTAGCATGTTTAAAGTGATTTTCATGCTTCCAGGGGCCCAAAACACAAGATTTATGGAATGGTTAAAAGTGCATGAAAATGGCCAATTTACTCACTCTGAGTTCTCAAAAAGGGTTTCTTCACCCCGGGAAGTTAATTAAATACCATTTGGAGGCATTTAATGTTCGAGCAAAAACGGCTGATTTTCGACAAAAGAGATAACACCCCCCCATTACGTCATGCTTCAGAAATGTGGAAAATGGTCCGTTTTCAAATGTTTTATTTTTGAACGTCAGTTCAAATTTGTAGGTGGATCATCAGTGTTAGAGCTAAAATTAGCATGTTTAAAGTGATTTTCATGCTTCCAGGGGCTCGGGAAGTTAATTAAATACCATTTGGAGGCATTTAATGTTCGAGCAAAAACGGCTGATTTTCGACAAAAGAGATAACACCCCCCCATTACGTCATGCTTCAGAAATGTGGAAAATGGTCCGTTTTCAAATGTTTTATTTTTGATCGTCAGTTCACATTTGTAGGTGGATCATCAGTGTTAGAGCTAAAATTAGCATGTTTAAAGTGATTTTCATGCTTCCAGGGGCCCAAAACACAAGATTTATGGAATGGTTAAAAGTGCATGAAAATGGCCAATTTACTCACTCTGAGTTCTCAAAAAGGGTTTCTTCACCCCGGGAAGTTAATTAAATACCATTTGGAGGCATTTAATGTTCGAGCAAAAACGGCTGATTTTCGACAAAAGAGATAACACCCCCCCCATTACGTCATGCTTCAGAAATGTGGAAAATGGTCCGTTTTCAAATGTTTTATTTTTGAACGTCAGTTCACATTTGTAGGTGGATCATCAGTGTTAGAGCTAAAATTAGCATGTTTAAAGTGATTTTCATGCTTCCAGGGGCCCAAAACACAAGATTAATGGAATGGTTAAAAGTGCATGAAAATGGCCAATTTACTCACTCTGAGTTCTCAAAAAGGGTTTCTTCACCCCGGGAAGTGAAATAAATACCATTTGGAGGCATTTAATGTTCGAGCAAAAACGGCTGATTTTCGACAAAAGAGATAACACCCCCCATTACGTCATGCTTCAGAAATGTGGAAAATGGTCCGTTTTCAAATGTTTTATTTTTGAACGTCAGTTCACATTTGTAGGTGGATCATCAGTGTTAGAGCTAAAATTAGCATGTTTAAAGTGATTTTCATGCTTCCAGGGGCCCAAAACACAAGATTAATGGAATGGTTAAAAGTGCATGAAAATGGCCAATTTACTCACTCTGAGTTCTCAAAAAGGGTTTCTTCACCCCGGGAAGTGAAATAAATACCATTTGGAGGCATTTAATGTTCGAGCAAAAACGGCTGATTTTCGACAAAAGAGATAACACCCCCCCATTACGTCATGCTTCAGAAATGTGGAAAATGGTCCGTTTTCAAATGTTTTATTTTTGAACGTCAGTTCACATTTGTAGGTGGATCATCAGTGTTAGAGCTAAAATTAGCATGTTTAAAGTGATTTTCATGCTTCCAGGGGCTCGGGAAGTTAATTAAATACCATTTGGAGGCATTTAATGTTCGAGCAAAAACGGCTGATTTTCGACAAAAGAGATAACACCCCCCCATTACGTCATGCTTCAGAAATGTGGAAAATGGTCCGTTTTCAAATGTTTTATTTTTGAACGTCAGTTCACATTTGTAGGTGGATCATCAGTGTTAGAGCTAAAATTAGCATGTTTAAAGTGATTTTCATGCTTCCAGGGGCCCAAAACACAAGATTTATGGAATGGTTAAAAGTGCATGAAAATGGCCAATTTACTCACTCTGAGTTCTCAAAAAGGGTTTCTTCACCCCGGGAAGTTAATTAAATACCATTTGGAGGCATTTAATGTTCGAGCAAAAACGGCTGATTTTCGACAAAAGAGATAACACCCCCCCATTACGTCATGCTTCAGAAATGTGGAAAACGGTCCGTTTTCAAATGTTTTATTTTTGAACGTCAGTTCAAATTTGTAGGTGGATCATCAGTGTTAGAGCTAAAATTAGCATGTTTAAAGTGATTTTCATGCTTCCAGGGGCTCGGGAAGTTAATTAAATACCATTTGGAGGCATTTAATGTTCGAGCAAAAACGGCTGATTTTCGACAAAAGAGATAACACCCCCTCATTACGTCATGCTTCAGAAATGTGGAAAATGGTCCGTTTTCAAATGTTTTATTTTTGAACGTCAGTTCACATTTGTAGGTGGATCATCAGTGTTAGAGCTAAAATTAGCATGTTTAAAGTGATTTTCATGCTTCCAGGGGCCCAAAACACAAGATTTATGGAATGGTTAAAAGTGCATGAAAATGGCCAATTTACTCACTCTGAGTTCTCAAAAAGGGTTTCTTCACCCCGGGAAGTTAATTAAATACCATTTGGAGGCATTTAATGTTCGAGCAAAAACGGCTGATTTTCGACAAAAGAGATAACACCCCCCCATTACGTCATGCTTCAGAAATGTGGAAAATGGTCCGTTTTCAAATGTTTTATTTTTGAACGTCAGTTCACATTTGTAGGTGGATCATCAGTGTTAGAGCTAAAATTAGCATGTTTAAAGTGATTTTCATGCTTCCAGGGGCCCAAAACACAAGATTTATGGAATGGTTAAAAGTGCATGAAAATGGCCAATTTACTCACTCTGAGTTCTCAAAAAGGGTTTCTTCACCCCGGGAAGTTAATTAAATACCATTTGGAGGCATTTAATGTTCGAGCAAAAACGGCTGATTTTCGACAAAAGAGATAACACCCCCCCATTACGTCATGCTTCAGAAATGTGGAAAATGGTCCGTTTTCAAATGTTTTATTTTTGAACGTCAGTTCAAATTTGTAGGTGGATCATCAGTGTTAGAGCTAAAATTAGCATGTTTAAAGTGATTTTCATGCTTCCAGGGGCTCGGGAAGTTAATTAAATACCATTTGGAGGCATTTAATGTTCGAGCAAAAACGGCTGATTTTCGACAAAAGAGATAACACCCCCCCATTACGTCATGCTTCAGAAATGTGGAAAATGGTCCGTTTTCAAATGTTTTATTTTTGATCGTCAGTTCACATTTGTAGGTGGATCATCAGTGTTAGAGCTAAAATTAGCATGTTTAAAGTGATTTTCATGCTTCCAGGGGCCCAAAACACAAGATTTATGGAATGGTTAAAAGTGCATGAAAATGGCCAATTTACTCACTCTGAGTTCTCAAAAAGGGTTTCTTCACCCCGGGAAGTTAATTAAATACCATTTGGAGGCATTTAATGTTCGAGCAAAAACGGCTGATTTTCGACAAAAGAGATAACACCCCCCCCATTACGTCATGCTTCAGAAATGTGGAAAATGGTCCGTTTTCAAATGTTTTATTTTTGAACGTCAGTTCACATTTGTAGGTGGATCATCAGTGTTAGAGCTAAAATTAGCATGTTTAAAGTGATTTTCATGCTTCCAGGGGCCCAAAACACAAGATTAATGGAATGGTTAAAAGTGCATGAAAATGGCCAATTTACTCACTCTGAGTTCTCAAAAAGGGTTTCTTCACCCCGGGAAGTGAAATAAATACCATTTGGAGGCATTTAATGTTCGAGCAAAAACGGCTGATTTTCGACAAAAGAGATAACACCCCCCATTACGTCATGCTTCAGAAATGTGGAAAATGGTCCGTTTTCAAATGTTTTATTTTTGAACGTCAGTTCACATTTGTAGGTGGATCATCAGTGTTAGAGCTAAAATTAGCATGTTTAAAGTGATTTTCATGCTTCCAGGGGCCCAAAACACAAGATTAATGGAATGGTTAAAAGTGCATGAAAATGGCCAATTTACTCACTCTGAGTTCTCAAAAAGGGTTTCTTCACCCCGGGAAGTGAAATAAATACCATTTGGAGGCATTTAATGTTCGAGCAAAAACGGCTGATTTTCGACAAAAGAGATAACACCCCCCCATTACGTCATGCTTCAGAAATGTGGAAAATGGTCCGTTTTCAAATGTTTTATTTTTGAACGTCAGTTCACATTTGTAGGTGGATCATCAGTGTTAGAGCTAAAATTAGCATGTTTAAAGTGATTTTCATGCTTCCAGGGGCTCGGGAAGTTAATTAAATACCATTTGGAGGCATTTAATGTTCGAGCAAAAACGGCTGATTTTCGACAAAAGAGATAACACCCCCCCATTACGTCATGCTTCAGAAATGTGGAAAATGGTCCGTTTTCAAATGTTTTATTTTTGAACGTCAGTTCACATTTGTAGGTGGATCATCAGTGTTAGAGCTAAAATTAGCATGTTTAAAGTGATTTTCATGCTTCCAGGGGCCCAAAACACAAGATTTATGGAATGGTTAAAAGTGCATGAAAATGGCCAATTTACTCACTCTGAGTTCTCAAAAAGGGTTTCTTCACCCCGGGAAGTTAATTAAATACCATTTGGAGGCATTTAATGTTCGAGCAAAAACGGCTGATTTTCGACAAAAGAGATAACACCCCCCCATTACGTCATGCTTCAGAAATGTGGAAAATGGTCCGTTTTCAAATGTTTTATTTTTGAACGTCAGTTCAAATTTGTAGGTGGATCATCAGTGTTAGAGCTAAAATTAGCATGTTTAAAGTGATTTTCATGCTTCCAGGGGCTCGGGAAGTTAATTAAATACCATTTGGAGGCATTTAATGTTCGAGCAAAAACGGCTGATTTTCGACAAAAGAGATAACACCCCCCCATTACGTCATGCTTCAGAAATGTGGAAAATGGTCCGTTTTCAAATGTTTTATTTTTGAACGTCAGTTCACATTTGTAGGTGGATCTTCAGTGTTAGAGCTAAAATTAGCATGTTTAAAGTGATTTTCATGCTTCCAGGGGCCCAAAACACAAGATTTATGGAATGGTTAAAAGTGCATGAAAATGGCCAATTTACTCACTCTGAGTTCTCAAAAAGGGTTTCTTCACCCCGGGAAGTTAATTAAATACCATTTGGAGGCATTTAATGTTCGAGCAAAAACGGCTGATTTTCGACAAAAGAGATAACACCCCCCCATTACGTCATGCTTCAGAAATGTGGAAAATGGTCCGTTTTCAAATGTTTTATTTTTGAACGTCAGTTCACATTTGTAGGTGGATCATCAGTGTTAGAGCTAAAATTAGCATGTTTAAAGTGATTTTCATGCTTCCAGGGGCCCAAAACACAAGATTTATGGAATGGTTAAAAGTGCATGAAAATGGCCAATTTACTCACTCTGAGTTCTCAAAAAGGGTTTCTTCACCCCGGGAAGTTAATTAAATACCATTTGGAGGCATTTAATGTTCGAGCAAAAACGGCTGATTTTCGACAAAAGAGATAACACCCCCCCATTACGTCATGCTTCAGAAATGTGGAAAATGGTCCGTTTTCAAATGTTTTATTTTTGAACGTCAGTTCACATTTGTAGGTGGATCATCAGTGTTAGAGCTAAAATTAGCATGTTTAAAGTGATTTTCATGCTTCCAGGGGCTCGGGAAGTGAAATAAATACCATTTGGAGGCATTTAATGTTCGAGCAAAAACGGCTGATTTTCGACAAAAGAGATAACACCCCCCCATTACGTCATGCTTCAGAAATGTGGAAAATGGTCCGTTTTCAAATGTTTTATTTTTGAACGTCAGTTCACATTTGTAGGTGGATCATCAGTGTTAGAGCTAAAATTAGCATGTTTAAAGTGATTTTCATGCTTCCAGGGGCTCGGGAAGTTAATTAAATACCATTTGGAGGCATTTAATGTTCGAGCAAAAACGGCTGATTTTCGACAAAAGAGATAACACCCCCCCATTACGTCATGCTTCAGAAATGTGGAAAATGGTCCGTTTTCAAATGTTTTATTTTTGAACGTCAGTTCACATTTGTAGGTGGATCATCAGTGTTAGAGCTAAAATTAGCATGTTTAAAGTGATTTTCATGCTTCCAGGGGCCCAAAACACAAGATTAATGGAATGGTTAAAAGTGCATGAAAATGGCCAATTTACTCACTCTGAGTTCTCAAAAAGGGTTTCTTCACCCCGGGAAGTGAAATAAATACCATTTGGAGGCATTTAATGTTCGAGCAAAAACGGCTGATTTTCAACAAAAGAGATAACACCCCCCCATTACGTCATGCTTCAGAAATGTGGAAAATGGTCCGTTTTCAAATGTTTTATTTTTGAACGTCAGTTCACATTTGTAGGTGGATCATCAGTGTTAGAGCTAAAATTAGCATGTTTAAAGTGATTTTCATGCTTCCAGGGGCTCGGGAAGTGAAATAAATACCATTTGGAGGCATTTAATGTTCGAGCAAAAACGGCTGATTTTCGACAAAAGAGATAACACCCCCCAATTACGTCATGCTTCAGAAATGTGGAAAATGGTCCGTTTTCAAATGTTTTATTTTTGAACGTCAGTTCACATTTGTAGGTGGATCATCAGTGTTAGAGCTAAAATTAGCATGTTTAAAGTGATTTTCATGCTTCCAGGGGCCCAAAACACAAGATTAATGGAATGGTTAAAAGTGCATGAAAATGGCCAATTTACTCACTCTGAGTTCTCAAAAAGGGTTTCTTCACCCCGGGAAGTGAAATAAATACCATTTGGAGGCATTTAATGTTCGAGCAAAAACGGCTGATTTTCGACAAAAGAGATAACACCCCCCCATTACGTCATGCTTCAGAAATGTGGAAAATGGTCCGTTTTCAAATGTTTTATTTTTGAACGTCAGTTCACATTTGTAGGTGGATCATCAGTGTTAGAGCTAAAATTAGCATGTTTAAAGTGATTTTCATGCTTCCAGGGGCTCGGGAAGTTAATTAAATACCATTTGGAGGCATTTAATGTTCGAGCAAAAACGGCTGATTTTCGACAAAAGAGATAACACCCCCCCATTACGTCATGCTTCAGAAATGTGGAAAATGGTCCGTTTTCAAATGTTTTATTTTTGAACGTCAGTTCACATTTGTAGGTGGATCATCAGTGTTAGAGCTAAAATTAGCATGTTTAAAGTGATTTTCATGCTTCCAGGGGCCCAAAACACAAGATTTATGGAATGGTTAAAAGTGCATGAAAATGGCCAATTTACTCACTCTGAGTTCTCAAAAAGGGTTTCTTCACCCCGGGAAGTTAATTAAATACCATTTGGAGGCATTTAATGTTCGAGCAAAAACGGCTGATTTTCGACAAAAGAGATAACACCCCCCCATTACGTCATGCTTCAGAAATGTGGAAAATGGTCCGTTTTCAAATGTTTTATTTTTGAACGTCAGTTCAAATTTGTAGGTGGATCATCAGTGTTAGAGCTAAAATTAGCATGTTTAAAGTGATTTTCATGCTTCCAGGGGCTCGGGAAGTTAATTAAATACCATTTGGAGGCATTTAATGTTCGAGCAAAAACGGCTGATTTTCGACAAAAGAGATAACACCCCCCCATTACGTCATGCTTCAGAAATGTGGAAAATGGTCCGTTTTCAAATGTTTTATTTTTGAACGTCAGTTCACATTTGTAGGTGGATCATCAGTGTTAGAGCTAAAATTAGCATGTTTAAAGTGATTTTCATGCTTCCAGGGGCCCAAAACACAAGATTTATGGAATGGTTAAAAGTGCATGAAAATGGCCAATTTACTCACTCTGAGTTCTCAAAAAGGGTTTCTTCACCCCGGGAAGTTAATTAAATACCATTTGGAGGCATTTAATGTTCGAGCAAAAACGGCTGATTTTCGACAAAAGAGATAACACCCCCCCATTACGTCATGCTTCAGAAATGTGGAAAATGGTCCGTTTTCAAATGTTTTATTTTTGAACGTCAGTTCACATTTGTAGGTGGATCATCAGTGTTAGAGCTAAAATTAGCATGTTTAAAGTGATTTTCATGCTTCCAGGGGCCCAAAACACAAGATTTATGGAATGGTTAAAAGTGCATGAAAATGGCCAATTTACTCACTCTGAGTTCTCAAAAAGGGTTTCTTCACCCCGGGAAGTTAATTAAATACCATTTGGAGGCATTTAATGTTCGAGCAAAAACGGCTGATTTTCGACAAAAGAGATAACACCCCCCCATTACGTCATGCTTCAGAAATGTGGAAAATGGTCCGTTTTCAAATGTTTTATTTTTGAACGTCAGTTCAAATTTGTAGGTGGATCATCAGTGTTAGAGCTAAAATTAGCATGTTTAAAGTGATTTTCATGCTTCCAGGGGCTCGGGAAGTTAATTAAATACCATTTGGAGGCATTTAATGTTCGAGCAAAAACGGCTGATTTTCGACAAAAGAGATAACACCCCCCCATTACGTCATGCTTCAGAAATGTGGAAAATGGTCCGTTTTCAAATGTTTTATTTTTGATCGTCAGTTCACATTTGTAGGTGGATCATCAGTGTTAGAGCTAAAATTAGCATGTTTAAAGTGATTTTCATGCTTCCAGGGGCCCAAAACACAAGATTTATGGAATGGTTAAAAGTGCATGAAAATGGCCAATTTACTCACTCTGAGTTCTCAAAAAGGGTTTCTTCACCCCGGGAAGTTAATTAAATACCATTTGGAGGCATTTAATGTTCGAGCAAAAACGGCTGATTTTCGACAAAAGAGATAACACCCCCCCCATTACGTCATGCTTCAGAAATGTGGAAAATGGTCCGTTTTCAAATGTTTTATTTTTGAACGTCAGTTCACATTTGTAGGTGGATCATCAGTGTTAGAGCTAAAATTAGCATGTTTAAAGTGATTTTCATGCTTCCAGGGGCCCAAAACACAAGATTAATGGAATGGTTAAAAGTGCATGAAAATGGCCAATTTACTCACTCTGAGTTCTCAAAAAGGGTTTCTTCACCCCGGGAAGTGAAATAAATACCATTTGGAGGCATTTAATGTTCGAGCAAAAACGGCTGATTTTCGACAAAAGAGATAACACCCCCCATTACGTCATGCTTCAGAAATGTGGAAAATGGTCCGTTTTCAAATGTTTTATTTTTGAACGTCAGTTCACATTTGTAGGTGGATCATCAGTGTTAGAGCTAAAATTAGCATGTTTAAAGTGATTTTCATGCTTCCAGGGGCCCAAAACACAAGATTAATGGAATGGTTAAAAGTGCATGAAAATGGCCAATTTACTCACTCTGAGTTCTCAAAAAGGGTTTCTTCACCCCGGGAAGTGAAATAAATACCATTTGGAGGCATTTAATGTTCGAGCAAAAACGGCTGATTTTCGACAAAAGAGATAACACCCCCCCATTACGTCATGCTTCAGAAATGTGGAAAATGGTCCGTTTTCAAATGTTTTATTTTTGAACGTCAGTTCACATTTGTAGGTGGATCATCAGTGTTAGAGCTAAAATTAGCATGTTTAAAGTGATTTTCATGCTTCCAGGGGGTCGGGAAGTTAATTAAATACCATTTGGAGGCATTTAATGTTCGAGCAAAAACGGCTGATTTTCGACAAAAGAGATAACACCCCCCCATTACGTCATGCTTCAGAAATGTGGAAAATGGTCCGTTTTCAAATGTTTTATTTTTGAACGTCAGTTCACATTTGTAGGTGGATCATCAGTGTTAGAGCTAAAATTAGCATGTTTAAAGTGATTTTCATGCTTCCAGGGGCCCAAAACACAAGATTTATGGAATGGTTAAAAGTGCATGAAAATGGCCAATTTACTCACTCTGAGTTCTCAAAAAGGGTTTCTTCACCCTGGGAAGTTAATTAAATACCATTTGGAGGCATTTAATGTTCGAGCAAAAACGGCTGATTTTCGACAAAAGAGATAACACCCCCCCATTACGTCATGCTTCAGAAATGTGGAAAATGGTCCGTTTTCAAATGTTTTATTTTTGAACGTCAGTTCAAATTTGTAGGTGGATCATCAGTGTTAGAGGTAAAATTAGCATGTTTAAAGTGATTTTCATGCTTCCAGGGGCTCGGGAAGTTAATTAAATACCATTTGGAGGCATTTAATGTTCGAGCAAAAACGGCTGATTTTCGACAAAAGAGATAACACCCCCCCATTACGTCATGCTTCAGAAATGTGGAAAATGGTCCGTTTTCAAATGTTTTATTTTTGAACGTCAGTTCACATTTGTAGGTGGATCTTCAGTGTTAGAGCTAAAATTAGCATGTTTAAAGTGATTTTCATGCTTCCAGGGGCCCAAAACACAAGATTTATGGAATGGTTAAAAGTGCATGAAAATGGCCAATTTACTCACTCTGAGTTCTCAAAAAGGGTTTCTTCACCCCGGGAAGTTAATTAAATACCATTTGGAGGCATTTAATGTTCGAGCAAAAACGGCTGATTTTCGACAAAAGAGATAACACCCCCCCATTACGTCATGCTTCAGAAATGTGGAAAATGGTCCGTTTTCAAATGTTTTATTTTTGAACGTCAGTTCACATTTGTAGGTGGATCATCAGTGTTAGAGCTAAAATTAGCATGTTTAAAGTGATTTTCATGCTTCCAGGGGCCCAAAACACAAGATTTATGGAATGGTTAAAAGTGCATGAAAATGGCCAATTTACTCACTCTGAGTTCTCAAAAAGGGTTTCTTCACCCCGGGAAGTTAATTAAATACCATTTGGAGGCATTTAATGTTCGAGCAAAAACGGCTGATTTTCGACAAAAGAGATAACACCCCCCCATTACGTCATGCTTCAGAAATGTGGAAAATGGTCCGTTTTCAAATGTTTTATTTTTGAACGTCAGTTCACATTTGTAGGTGGATCATCAGTGTTAGAGCTAAAATTAGCATGTTTAAAGTGATTTTCATGCTTCCAGGGGCTCGGGAAGTTAATTAAATACCATTTGGAGGCATTTAATGTTCGAGCAAAAACGGCTGATTTTCGACAAAAGAGATAACACCCCCCCATTACGTCATGCTTCAGAAATGTGGAAAATGGTCCGTTTTCAAATGTTTTATTTTTGAACGTCAGTTCACATTTGTAGGTGGATCATCAGTGTTAGAGCTAAAATTAGCATGTTTAAAGTGATTTTCATGCTTCCAGGGGCCCAAAACACAAGATTTATGGAATGGTTAAAAGTGCATGAAAATGGCCAATTTACTCACTCTGAGTTCTCAAAAAGGGTTTCTTCACCCCGGGAAGTTAATTAAATACCATTTGGAGGCATTTAATGTTCGAGCAAAAACGGCTGATTTTCGACAAAAGAGATAACACCCCCCCATTACGTCATGCTTCAGAAATGTGGAAAATGGTCCGTTTTCAAATGTTTTATTTTTGAACATCAGTTCACATTTGTAGGTGGATCATCAGTGTTAGAGCTAAAATTAGCATGTTTAAAGTGATTTTCATGCTTCCAGGGGCTCGGGAAGTGACATAAATACCATTTGGAGGCATTTAATGTTCGAGCAAAAACGGCTGATTTTCGACAAAAGAGATAACACCCCCCCATTACGTCATGCTTCAGAAATGTGGAAAATGGTCCGTTTTCAAATGTTTTATTTTTGAACGTCAGTTCACATTTGTAGGTGGATCATCAGTGTTAGAGCTAAAATTAGCATGTTTAAAGTGATTTTCATGCTTCCAGGGGCCCAAAACACAAGATTTATGGAATGGTTAAAAGTGCATGAAAATGGCCAATTTATTCACTCTGAGTTCTCAAAAAGGGTTTCTTCACCCCGGGAAGTTAATTAAATACCATTTGGAGGCATTTAATGTTCGAGCAAAAACGGCTGATTTTCGACAAAAGAGATAACACCCCCCCATTACGTCATGCTTCAGAAATGTGGAAAATGGTCCGTTTTCAAATGTTTTATTTTTGAACGTCAGTTCACATTTGTAGGTGGATCATCAGTGTTAGAGCTAAAATTAGCATGTTTAAAGTGATTTTCATGCTTCCAGGGGCCCAAAACACAAGATTTATGGAATGGTTAAAAGTGCATGAAAATGGCCAATTTACTCACTCTGAGTTCTCAAAAAGGGTTTCTTCACCCCGGGAAGTTAATTAAATACCATTTGGAGGCATTTAATGTTCGAGCAAAAACGGCTGATTTTCGACAAAAGAGATAACACCCCCCCCATTACGTCATGCTTCAGAAATGTGGAAAATGGTCCGTTTTCAAATGTTTTATTTTTGAACGTCAGTTCACATTTGTAGGTGGATCATCAGTGTTAGAGCTAAAATTAGCATGTTTAAAGTGATTTTCATGCTTCCAGGGGCTCGGGAAGTGACATAAATACCATTTGGAGGCATTTAATGTTTGAGCAAAAACGGCTGATTTTCGACAAAAGAGATAACACCCCCCCATTACGTCATGCTTCAGAAATGTGGAAAATGGTCCGTTTTCAAATGTTTTATTTTTGAACGTCAGTTCACATTTGTAGGTGGATCATCAGTGTTAGAGCTAAAATTAGCATGTTTAAAGTGATTTTCATGCTTCCAGGGGCTCGGGAAGTTAATTAAATACCATTTGGAGGCATTTAATGTTCGAGCAAAAACGGCTGATTTTCGACAAAAGAGATAACACCCCCCCATTACGTCATGCTTCAGAAATGTGGAAAATGGTCCGTTTTCAAATGTTTTATTTTTGAACGTCAGTTCAAATTTGTAGGTGGATCATCAGTGTTAGAGCTAAAATTAGCATGTTTAAAGTGATTTTCATGCTTCCAGGGGCTCGGGAAGTTAATTAAATACCATTTGGAAGCATTTAATGTTTGAGCAAAAACGGCTGATTTTCGACAAAAGAGATAACACCCCCCCATTACGTCATGCTTCAGAAATGTGGAAAATGGTCCGTTTTCAAATGTTTTATTTTTGAACGTCAGTTCACATTTGTAGGTGGATCATCAGTGTTAGAGCTAAAATTAGCATGTTTAAAGTGATTTTCATGCTTCCAGGGGCTCGGGAAGTGAAATAAATACCATTTGGAGGCATTTAATGTTCGAGCAAAAACGGCTGATTTTCGACAAAAGAGATAACACCCCCCCATTACGTCATGCTTCAGAAATGTGGAAAATGGTCCGTTTTCAAATGTTTTATTTTTGAACGTCAGTTCACATTTGTAGGTGGATCATCAGTGTTAGAGCTAAAATTAGCATGTTTAAAGTGATTTTCATGCTTCCAGGGGCCCAAAACACAAGATTTATGGAATGGTTAAAAGTGCATGAAAATGGCCAATTTACTCACTCTGAGTTCTCAAAAAGGGTTTCTTCACCCCGGGAAGTTAATTAAATACCATTTGGAGGCATTTAATGTTCGAGCAAAAACGGCTGATTTTCGACAAAAGAGATAACACCCCCCCATTACGTCATGCTTCAGAAATGTGGAAAATGGTCCGTTTTCAAATGTTTTATTTTTGAACGTCAGTTCACATTTGTAGGTGGATCATCAGTGTTAGAGCTAAAATTAGCATGTTTAAAGTGATTTTTATGCTTCCAGGGGCTCGGGAAGTGAAATAAATACCATTTGGAGGCATTTAATGTTCGAGCAAAAACGGCTGATTTTCGACAAAAGAGATAACACCCCCCCATTACGTCATGCTTCAGAAATGTGGAAAATGGTCCGTTTTCAAATGTTTTATTTTTGAACGTCAGTTCACATTTGTAGGTGGATCATCAGTGTTAGAGCTAAAATTAGCATGTTTAAAGTGATTTTCATGCTTCCAGGGGCCCAAAACACAAGATTTATGGAATGGTTAAAAGTGCATGAAAATGGCCAATTTACTCACTCTGAGTTCTCAAAAAGGGTTTCTTCACCCCGGGAAGTTAATTAAATACCATTTGGAGGCATTTAATGTTCGAGCAAAAACGGCTGATTTTCGACAAAAGAGATAACACCCCCCCATTACGTCATGCTTCAGAAATGTGGAAAATGGTCCGTTTTCAAATGTTTTATTTTTGAACGTCAGTTCAAATTTGTAGGTGGATCATCAGTGTTAGAGCTAAAATTAGCATGTTTAAAGTGATTTTCATGCTTCCAGGGGCTCGGGAAGTTAATTAAATACCATTTGGAGGCATTTAATGTTCGAGCAAAAACGGCTGATTTTCGACAAAAGAGATAACACCCCCCCATTACGTCATGCTTCAGAAATGTGGAAAATGGTCCGTTTTCAAATGTTTTATTTTTGAACGTCAGTTCACATTTGTAGGTGGATCATCAGTGTTAGAGCTAAAATTAGCATGTTTAAAGTGATTTTCATGCTTCCAGGGGCCCAAAACACAAGATTTATGGAATGGTTAAAAGTGCATGAAAATGGCCAATTTACTCACTCTGAGTTCTCAAAAAGGGTTTCTTCACCCCGGGAAGTTAATTAAATACCATTTGGAGGCATTTAATGTTCGAGCAAAAACGGCTGATTTTTGACAAAAGAGATAACACCCCCCCATTACGTCATGCTTCAGAAATGTGGAAAATGGTCCGTTTTCAAATGTTTTATTTTTGAACGTCAGTTCACATTTGTAGGTGGATCATCAGTGTTAGAGCTAAAATTAGCATGTTTAAAGTGATTTTCATGCTCCCAGGGGCTCGGGAAGTGAAATAAATACCATTTGGAGGCATTTAATGTTCGAGCAAAAACGGCTGATTTTCGACAAAAGAGATAACACCCCCCCATTACGTCATGCTTCAGAAATGTGGAAAATGGTCCGTTTTCAAATGTTTTATTTTTGAACGTCAGTTCACATTTGTAGGTGGATCATCAGTGTTAGAGCTAAAATTAGCATGTTTAAAGTGATTTTCATGCTTCCAGGGGCTCGGGAAGTTAATTAAATACCATTTGGAGGCATTTAATGTTCGAGCAAAAACGGCTGATTTTCGACAAAAGAGATAACACCCCCCCATTACGTCATGCTTCAGAAATGTGGAAAATGGTCCGTTTTCAAATGTTTTATTTTTGAACGTCAGTTCACATTTGTAGGTGGATCATCAGTGTTAGAGCTAAAATTAGCATGTTTAAAGTGATTTTCATGCTTCCAGGGGCCCAAAACACAAGATTAATGGAATGGTTAAAAGTGCATGAAAATGGCCAATTTACTCACTCTGAGTTCTCAAAAAGGGTTTCTTCACCCCGGGAAGTGAAATAAATACCATTTGGAGGCATTTAATGTTCGAGCAAAAACGGCTGATTTTCGACAAAAGAGATAACACCCCCCCATTACGTCATGCTTCAGAAATGTGGAAAATGGTCCGTTTTCAAATGTTTTATTTTTGAACGTCAGTTCACATTTGTAGGTGGATCATCAGTGTTAGAGCTAAAATTAGCATGTTTAAAGTGATTTTCATGCTTCCAGGGGCTCGGGAAGTGAAATAAATACCATTTGGAGGCATTTAATGTTCGAGCAAAAACGGCTGATTTTCGACAAAAGAGATAACACCCCCCAATTACGTCATGCTTCAGAAATGTGGAAAATGGTCCGTTTTCAAATGTTTTATTTTTGAACGTCAGTTCACATTTGTAGGTGGATCATCAGTGTTAGAGCTAAAATTAGCATGTTTAAAGTGATTTTCATGCTTCCAGGGGCCCAAAACACAAGATTAATGGAATGGTTAAAAGTGCATGAAAATGGCCAATTTACTCACTCTGAGTTCTCAAAAAGGGTTTCTTCACCCCGGGAAGTGAAATAAATACCATTTGGAGGCATTTAATGTTCGAGCAAAAACGGCTGATTTTCGACAAAAGAGATAACACCCCCCCATTACGTCATGCTTCAGAAATGTGGAAAATGGTCCGTTTTCAAATGTTTTATTTTTGAACGTCAGTTCACATTTGTAGGTGGATCATCAGTGTTAGAGCTAAAATTAGCATGTTTAAAGTGATTTTCATGCTTCCAGGGGCTCGGGAAGTTAATTAAATACCATTTGGAGGCATTTAATGTTCGAGCAAAAACGGCTGATTTTCGACAAAAGAGATAACACCCCCCCATTACGTCATGCTTCAGAAATGTGGAAAATGGTCCGTTTTCAAATGTTTTATTTTTGAACGTCAGTTCACATTTGTAGGTGGATCATCAGTGTTAGAGCTAAAATTAGCATGTTTAAAGTGATTTTCATGCTTCCAGGGGCTCGGGAAGTTTATTAAATACCATTTGGAGGCATTTAATGTTCGAGCAAAAACGGCTGATTTTCGACAAAAGAGATAACACCCCCCCATTACGTCATGCTTCAGAAATGTGGAAAATGGTCCGTTTTCAAATGTTTTATTTTTGAACGTCAGTTCACATTTGTAGGTGGATCATCAGTGTTAGAGCTAAAATTAGCATGTTTAAAGTGATTTTCATGCTTCCAGGGGCTCGGGAAGTGAAATGAATACCATTTGGAGGCATTTAATGTTCGAGCAAAAACGGCTGATTTTCGACAAAAGAGATAACACCCCCCCATTACGTCATGCTTCAGAAATGTGGAAAATGGTCCGTTTTCAAATGTTTTATTTTTGAACGTCAGTTCACATTTGTAGGTGGATCATCAGTGTTAGAGCTAAAATTAGCATGTTTAAAGTGATTTTCATGCTTCCAGGGGCTCGGGAAGTTAATTAAATACCATTTGGAGGCATTTAATGTTCGAGCAAAAACGGCTGATTTTCGACAAAAGAGATAACACCCCCCCATTACGTCATGCTTCAGAAATGTGGAAAATGGTCAGTTTTCAAATGTTTTATTTTTGAACGTCAGTTCACATTTGTAGGTGGATCATCAGTGTTAGAGCTAAAATTAGCATGTTTAAAGTGATTTTCATGCTTCCAGGGGCCCAAAACACAAGATTTATGGAATGGTTAAAAGTGCATGAAAATGGCCAATTTACTCACTCTGAGTTCTCAAAAAGGGTTTCTTCACCCCGGGAAGTTAATTAAATACCATTTGGAGGCATTTAATGTTCGAGCAAAAACGGCTGATTTTCGACAAAAGAGATAACACCCCCCCATTACGTCATGCTTCAGAAATGTGGAAAATGGTCCGTTTTCAAATGTTTTATTTTTGAACGTCAGTTCACATTTGTAGGTGGATCATCAGTGTTAGAGCTAAAATTAGCATGTTTAAAGTGATTTTCATGCTTCCAGGGGCCCAAAACACAAGATTAATGGAATGGTTAAAAGTGCATGAAAATGGCCAATTTACTCACTCTGAGTTCTCAAAAAGGGTTTCTTCACCCCGGGAAGTGAAATAAATACCATTTGGAGGCATTTAATGTTCGAGCAAAAACGGCTGATTTTCGACAAAAGAGATAACACCCCCCCATTACGTCATGCTTCAGAAATGTGGAAAATGGTCCGTTTTCAAATGTTTTATTTTTGAACGTCAGTTCACATTTGTAGGTGGATCATCAGTGTTAGAGCTAAAATTAGCATGTTTAAAGTGATTTTCATGCTTCCAGGGGCTCGGGAAGTTAATTAAATACCATTTGGAGGCATTTAATGTTCGAGCAAAAACGGCTGATTTTCGACAAAAGAGATAACACCCCCCCATTACGTCATGCTTCAGAAATGTGGAAAATGGTCCGTTTTCAAATGTTTTATTTTTGAACGTCAGTTCACATTTGTAGGTGGATCATCAGTGTTAGAGCTAAAATTAGCATGTTTAAAGTGATTTTCATGCTTCCAGGGGCCCAAAACACAAGATTAATGGAATGGTTAAAAGTGCATGAAAATGGCCAATTTACTCACTCTGAGTTCTCAAAAAGGGTTTCTTCACCCCGGGAAGTGAAATAAATACCATTTGGAGGCATTTAATGTTCGAGCAAAAACGGCTGATTTTCGACAAAAGAGATAACACCCCCCCATTACGTCATGCTTCAGAAATGTGGAAAATGGTCCGTTTTCAAATGTTTTATTTTTGAACGTCAGTTCACATTTGTAGGTGGATCATCAGTGTTAGAGCTAAAATTAGCATGTTTAAAGTGATTTTCATGCTTCCAGGGGCTCGGGAAGTGAAATAAATACCATTTGGAGGCATTTAATGTTCGAGCAAAAACGGCTGATTTTCGACAAAAGAGATAACACCCCCCAATTACGTCATGCTTCAGAAATGTGGAAAATGGTCCGTTTTCAAATGTTTTATTTTTGAACGTCAGTTCACATTTGTAGGTGGATCATCAGTGTTAGAGCTAAAATTAGCATGTTTAAAGTGATTTTCATGCTTCCAGGGGCCCAAAACACAAGATTAATGGAATGGTTAAAAGTGCATGAAAATGGCCAATTTACTCACTCTGAGTTCTCAAAAAGGGTTTCTTCACCCCGGGAAGTGAAATAAATACCATTTGGAGGCATTTAATGTTCGAGCAAAAACGGCTGATTTTCGACAAAAGAGATAACACCCCCCCATTACGTCATGCTTCAGAAATGTGGAAAATGGTCCGTTTTCAAATGTTTTATTTTTGAACGTCAGTTCACATTTGTAGGTGGATCATCAGTGTTAGAGCTAAAATTAGCATGTTTAAAGTGATTTTCATGCTTCCAGGGGCTCGGGAAGTTAATTAAATACCATTTGGAGGCATTTAATGTTCGAGCAAAAACGGCTGATTTTCGACAAAAGAGATAACACCCCCCCATTACGTCATGCTTCAGAAATGTGGAAAATGGTCCGTTTTCAAATGTTTTATTTTTGAACGTCAGTTCACATTTGTAGGTGGATCATCAGTGTTAGAGCTAAAATTAGCATGTTTAAAGTGATTTTCATGCTTCCAGGGGCTCGGGAAGTTTATTAAATACCATTTGGAGGCATTTAATGTTCGAGCAAAAACGGCTGATTTTCGACAAAAGAGATAACACCCACCCATTACGTCATGCTTCAGAAATGTGGAAAATGGTCCGTTTTCAAATGTTTTATTTTTGAACGTCAGTTCACATTTGTAGGTGGATCATCAGTGTTAGAGCTAAAATTAGCATGTTTAAAGTGATTTTCATGCTTCCAGGGGCTCGGGAAGTGAAATGAATACCATTTGGAGGCATTTAATGTTCGAGCAAAAACGGCTGATTTTCGACAAAAGAGATAACACCCCCCCATTACGTCATGCTTCAGAAATGTGGAAAATGGTCCGTTTTCAAATGTTTTATTTTTGAACGTCAGTTCACATTTGTAGGTGGATCATCAGTGTTAGAGCTAAAATTAGCATGTTTAAAGTGATTTTCATGCTTCCAGGGGCTCGGGAAGTTAATTAAATACCATTTGGAGGCATTTAATGTTCGAGCAAAAACGGCTGATTTTCGACAAAAGAGATAACACCCCCCCATTACGTCATGCTTCAGAAATGTGGAAAATGGTCAGTTTTCAAATGTTTTATTTTTGAACGTCAGTTCACATTTGTAGGTGGATCATCAGTGTTAGAGCTAAAATTAGCATGTTTAAAGTGATTTTCATGCTTCCAGGGGCCCAAAACACAAGATTTATGGAATGGTTAAAAGTGCATGAAAATGGCCAATTTACTCACTCTGAGTTCTCAAAAAGGGTTTCTTCACCCCGGGAAGTTAATTAAATACCATTTGGAGGCATTTAATGTTCGAGCAAAAACGGCTGATTTTCGACAAAAGAGATAACACCCCCCCATTACGTCATGCTTCAGAAATGTGGAAAATGGTCCGTTTTCAAATGTTTTATTTTTGAACGTCAGTTCACATTTGTAGGTGGATCATCAGTGTTAGAGCTAAAATTAGCATGTTTAAAGTGATTTTCATGCTTCCAGGGGCTCGGGAAGTGAAATAAATACCATTTGGAGGCATTTAATGTTCGAGCAAAAACGGCTGATTTTCGACAAAAGAAATAACACCCCCCCATTACGTCATGCTTCAGAAATGTGGAAAATGGTCCGTTTTCAAATGTTTTATTTTTGAACGTCAGTTCACATTTGTAGGTGGATCATCAGTGTTAGAGCTAAAATTAGCATGTTTAAAGTGATTTTCATGCTTCCAGGGGCTCGGGAAGTTAATTAAATACCATTTGGAGGCATTTAATGTTCGAGCAAAAACGGCTGATTTTCGACAAAAGAGATAACACCCCCCCATTACGTCATGCTTCAGAAATGTGGAAAATGGTCCGTTTTCAAATGTTTTATTTTTGAACGTCAGTTCACATTTGTAGGTGGATCATCAGTGTTAGAGCTAAAATTAGCATGTTTAAAGTGATTTTCATGCTTCCAGGGGCCCAAAACACAAGATTAATGGAATGGTTAAAAGTGCATGAAAATGGCCAATTTACTCACTCTGAGTTCTCAAAAAGGGTTTCTTCACCCCGGGAAGTGAAATAAATACCATTTGGAGGCATTTAATGTTCGAGCAAAAACGGCTGATTTTCGACAAAAGAGATAACACCCCCCCATTACGTCATGCTTCAGAAATGTGGAAAATGGTCCGTTTTCAAATGTTTTATTTTTGAACGTCAGTTCACATTTGTAGGTGGATCATCAGTGTTAGAGCTAAAATTAGCATGTTTAAAGTGATTTTCATGCTTCCAGGGGCTCGGGAAGTGAAATAAATACCATTTGGAGGCATTTAATGTTCGAGCAAAAACGGCTGATTTTCGACAAAAGAGATAACACCCCCCAATTACGTCATGCTTCAGAAATGTGGAAAATGGTCCGTTTTCAAATGTTTTATTTTTGAACGTCAGTTCACATTTGTAGGTGGATCATCAGTGTTAGAGCTAAAATTAGCATGTTTAAAGTGATTTTCATGCTTCCAGGGGCCCAAAACACAAGATTAATGGAATGGTTAAAAGTGCATGAAAATGGCCAATTTACTCACTCTGAGTTCTCAAAAAGGGTTTCTTCACCCCGGGAAGTGAAATAAATACCATTTGGAGGCATTTAATGTTCGAGCAAAAACGGCTGATTTTCGACAAAAGAGATAACACCCCCCCATTACGTCATGCTTCAGAAATGTGGAAAATGGTCCGTTTTCAAATGTTTTATTTTTGAACGTCAGTTCACATTTGTAGGTGGATCATCAGTGTTAGAGCTAAAATTAGCATGTTTAAAGTGATTTTCATGCTTCCAGGGGCTCGGGAAGTTAATTAAATACCATTTGGAGGCATTTAATGTTCGAGCAAAAACGGCTGATTTTCGACAAAAGAGATATCACCCCCCCATTACGTCATGCTTCAGAAATGTGGAAAATGGTCCGTTTTCAAATGTTTTATTTTTGAACGTCAGTTCACATTTGTAGGTGGATCATCAGTGTTAGAGCTAAAATTAGCATGTTTAAAGTGATTTTCATGCTTCCAGGGGCCCAAAACACAAGATTTATGGAATGGTTAAAAGTGCATGAAAATGGCCAATTTACTCACTCTGAGTTCTCAAAAAGGGTTTTTTCACCCCGGGAAGTTAATTAAATACCATTTGGAGGCATTTAATGTTCGAGCAAAAACGGCTGATTTTCGACAAAAGAGATAACACCCCCCCATTACGTCATGCTTCAGAAATGTGGAAAATGGTCCGTTTTTAAATGTTTTATTTTTGAACGTCAGTTCACATTTGTAGGTGGATCATCAGTGTTAGAGCTAAAATTAGCATGTTTAAAGTGATTTTCATGCTTCCAGGGGCCCAAAACACAAGATTTATGGAATGGTTAAAAGTGCATGAAAATGGCCAATTTACTCACTCTGAGTTCTCAAAAAGGGTTTCTTCACCCCGGGAAGTTAATTAAATACCATTTGGAGGCATTTAATGTTCGAGGAAAAACGGCTGATTTTCGACAAAAGAGATAACACCCCCCAATTACGTCATGCTTCAGAAATGTGGAAAATGGTCCGTTTTCAAATGTTTTATTTTTGAACGTCAGTTCACATTTGTAGGTGGATCATCAGTGTTAGAGCTAAAATTAGCATGTTTAAAGTGATTTTCATGCTTCCAGGGGCCCAAAACACAAGATTTATGGAATGGTTAAAAGTGCATGAAAATGGCCAATTTACTCACTCTGAGTTCTCAAAAAGGGTTTCTTCACCCCGGGAAGTTAATTAAATACCATTTGGAGGCATTTAATGTTCGAGCAAAAACGGCTGATTTTCGACAAAAGAGATAACACCCCCCCATTACGTCATGCTTCAGAAATGTGGAAAATGGTCCGTTTTCAAATGTTTTATTTTTGAACGTCAGTTCACATTTGTAGGTGGATCATCAGTGTTAGAGCTAAAATTAGCATGTTTAAAGTGATTTTCATGCTTCCAGGGGCTCGGGAAGTTAATTAAATACCATTTGGAGGCATTTAATGTTCGAGCAAAAACGGCTGATTTTCGACAAAAGAGATAACACCCCCCATTACGTCATGCTTCAGAAATGTGGAAAATGGTCCGTTTTCAAATGTTTTATTTTTGAACGTCAGTTCACATTTGTAGGTGGATCATCAGTGTTAGAGCTAAAATTAGCATGTTTAAAGTGATTTTCATGCTTCCAGGGGCCCAAAACACAAGATTAATGGAATGGTTAAAAGTGCATGAAAATGGCCAATTTACTCACTCTGAGTTCTCAAAAAGGGTTTCTTCACCCCGGGAAGTGAAATAAATACCATTTGGAGGCATTTAATGTTCGAGCAAAAACGGCTGATTTTCGACAAAAGAGATAACACCCCCCCATTACGTCATGCTTCAGAAATGTGGAAAATGGTCCGTTTTCAAATGTTTTATTTTTGAACGTCAGTTCACATTTGTAGGTGGATCATCAGTGTTAGAGCTAAAATTAGCATGTTTAAAGTGATTTTCATGCTTCCAGGGGCTCGGGAAGTGTAATAAATACCATTTGGAGGCATTTAATGTTCGAGCAAAAACGGCTGATTTTCGACAAAAGAGATAACACCCCCCAATTACGTCATGCTTCAGAAATGTGGAAAATGGTCCGTTTTCAAATGTTTTATTTTTGAACGTCAGTTCACATTTGTAGGTGGATCATCAGTGTTAGAGCTAAAATTAGCATGTTTAACGTGATTTTCATGCTTCCAGGGGCCCAAAACACAAGATTTATGGAATGGTTAAAAGTGCATGAAAATGGCCAATTTACTCACTCTGAGTTCTCAAAAAGGGTTTCTTCACCCCGGGAAGTTAATTAAATACCATTTGGAGGCATTTAATGTTCGAGCAAAAACGGCTGATTTTCGACAAAAGAGATAACACCCCCCCATTACGTCATGCTTCAGAAATGTGGAAAATGGTCCGTTTTCAAATGTTTTATTTTTGAACGTCAGTTCACATTTGTAGGTGGATCATCAGTGTTAGAGCTAAAATTAGCATGTTTAAAGTGATTTTCATGCTTCCAGGGGCCCAAAACACAAGATTAATGGAATGGTTAAAAGTGCATGAAAATGGCCAATTTACTCACTCTGAGTTCTCAAAAAGGGTTTCTTCACCCCGGGAAGTGAAATAAATACCATTTGGAGGCATTTAATGTTCGAGCAAAAACGGCTGATTTTCGACAAAAGAGATAACACCCCCCCATTACGTCATGCTTCAGAAATGTGGAAAATGGTCCGTTTTCAAATGTTTTATTTTTGAACGTCAGTTCACATTTGTAGGTGGATCATCAGTGTTAGAGCTAAAATTAGCATGTTTAAAGTGATTTTCATGCTTCCAGGGGCTCGGGAAGTTAATTAAATACCATTTGGAGGCATTTAATGTTCGAGCAAAAACGGCTGATTTTCGACAAAAGAGATAACACCCCCCCATTACGTCATGCTTCAGAAATGTGGAAAATGGTCCGTTTTCAAATGTTTTATTTTTGAACGTCAGTTCACATTTGTAGGTGGATCATCAGTGTTAGAGCTAAAATTAGCATGTTTAAAGTGATTTTCATGCTTCCAGGGGCCCAAAACACAAGATTTATGGAATGGTTAAAAGTGCATGAAAATGGCCAATTTACTCACTCTGAGTTCTCAAAAAGGGTTTCTTCACCCCGGGAAGTTAATTAAATACCATTTGGAGGCATTTAATGTTCGAGCAAAAACTGCTGATTTTCGACAAAAGAGATAACACCCCCCCATTACGTCATGCTTCAGAAATGTGGAAAATGGTCCGTTTTCAAATGTTTTATTTTTGAACGTCAGTTCACATTTGTAGGTGGATCATCAGTGTTAGAGCTAAAATTACCATGTTTAAAGTGATTTTCATGCTTCCAGGGGCTCGGGAAGTGAAATAAATACCATTTGGAGGCATTTAATGTTCGAGCAAAAACGGCTGATTTTCGACAAAAGAGATAACACCCCCCCATTACGTCATGCTTCAGAAATGTGGAAAATGGTCCGTTTTCAAATGTTTTATTTTTGAACGTCAGTTCACATTTGTAGGTGGATCATCAGTGTTAGAGCTAAAATTAGCATGTTTAAAGTGATTTTCATGCTTCCAGGGGCTCGGGAAGTTAATTAAATACCATTTGGAGGCATTTAATGTTCGAGCAAAAACGGCTGATTTTCGACAAAAGAGATAACACCCCCCCATTACGTCATGCTTCAGAAATGTGGAAAATGGTCCGTTTTCAAATGTTTTATTTTTGAACGTCAGTTCACATTTGTAGGTGGATCATCAGTGTTAGAGCTAAAATTAGCATGTTTAAAGTGATTTTCATGCTTCCAGGGGCCCAAAACACAAGATTAATGGAATGGTTAAAAGTGCATGAAAATGGCCAATTTACTCACTCTGAGTTCTCAAAAAGGGTTTCTTCACCCCGGGAAGTGAAATAAATACCATTTGGAGGCATTTAATGTTCGAGCAAAAACGGCTGATTTTCGACAAAAGAGATAACACCCCCCCATTACGTCATGCTTCAGAAATGTGGAAAATGGTCCGTTTTCAAATGTTTTATTTTTGAACGTCAGTTCACATTTGTAGGTGGATCATCAGTGTTAGAGCTAAAATTAGCATGTTTAAAGTGATTTTCATGCTTCCAGGGGCTCGGGAAGTGAAATAAATACCATTTGGAGGCATTTAATGTTCGAGCAAAAACGGCTGATTTTCGACAAAAGAGATAACACCCCCCAATTACGTCATGCTTCAGAAATGTGGAAAATGGTCCGTTTTCAAATGTTTTATTTTTGAACGTCAGTTCACATTTGTAGGTGGATCATCAGTGTTAGAGCTAAAATTAGCATGTTTAAAGTGATTTTCATGCTTCCAGGGGCCCAAAACACAAGATTAATGGAATGGTTAAAAGTGCATGAAAATGGCCAATTTACTCACTCTGAGTTCTCAAAAAGGGTTTCTTCACCCCGGGAAGTGAAATAAATACCATTTGGAGGCATTTAATGTTCGAGCAAAAACGGCTAATTTTCGACAAAAGAGATAACACCCCCCCATTACGTCATGCTTCAGAAATGTGGAAAATGGTCCGTTTTCAAATGTTTTATTTTTGAACGTCAGTTCACATTTGTAGGTGGATCATCAGTGTTAGAGCTAAAATTAGCATGTTTAAAGTGATTTTCATGCTTCCAGGGGCCCAAAACACAAGATTTATGGAATGGTTAAAAGTGCATGAAAATGGCCAATTTACTCACTCTGAGTTCTCAAAAAGGGTTTCTTCACCCCGGGAAGTTAATTAAATACCATTTGGAGGCATTTAATGTTCGAGCAAAAACGGCTGATTTTCGACAAAAGAGATAACACCCCCCCATTACGTCATGCTTCAGAAATGTGGAAAATGGTCCGTTTTCAAATGTTTTATTTTTGAACGTCAGTTCACATTTGTAGGTGGATCATCAGTGTTAGAGCTAAAATTAGCATGTTTAAAGTGATTTTCATGCTTCCAGGGGCCCAAAACACAAGATTTATGGAATGGTTAAAAGTGCATGAAAATGGCCAATTTACTCACTCTGAGTTCTCAAAAAGGGTTTCTTCACCCCGGGAAGTTAATTAAATACCATTTGGAGGCATTTAATGTTCGAGCAAAAACGGCTGATTTTCGACAAAAGAGATAACACCCCCCCATTACGTCATGCTTCAGAAATGTGGAAAATGGTCCGTTTTCAAATGTTTTATTTTTGAACGTCAGTTCAAATTTGTAGGTGGATCATCAGTGTTAGAGCTAAAATTAGCATGTTTAAAGTGATTTTCATGCTTCCAGGGGCTCGGGAAGTTAATTAAATACCATTTGGAGGCATTTAATGTTCGAGCAAAAACGGCTGATTTTCGACAAAAGAGATAACACCCCCCCATTACGTCATGCTTCAGAAATGTGGAAAATGGTCCGTTTTCAAATGTTTTATTTTTGAACGTCAGTTCACATTTGTAGGTGGATCATCAGTGTTAGAGCTAAAATTACCATGTTTAAAGTGATTTTCATGCTTCCAGGGGCTCGGGAAGTGAAATAAATACCATTTGGAGGCATTTAATGTTCGAGCAAAAACGGCTGATTTTCGACAAAAGAGATAACACCCCCCCATTACGTCATGCTTCAGAAATGTGGAAAATGGTCCGTTTTCAAATGTTTTATTTTTGAACGTCAGTTCACATTTGTAGGTGGATCATCAGTGTTAGAGCTAAAATTAGCATGTTTAAAGTGATTTTCATGCTTCCAGGGGCTCGGGAAGTTAATTAAATACCATTTGGAGGCATTTAATGTTCGAGCAAAAACGGCTGATTTTCGACAAAAGAGATAACACCCCCCCATTACGTCATGCTTCAGAAATGTGGAAAATGGTCCGTTTTCAAATGTTTTATTTTTGAACGTCAGTTCACATTTGTAGGTGGATCATCAGTGTTAGAGCTAAAATTAGCATGTTTAAAGTGATTTTCATGCTTCCAGGGGCCCAAAACACAAGATTAATGGAATGGTTAAAAGTGCATGAAAATGGCCAATTTACTCACTCTGAGTTCTCAAAAAGGGTTTCTTCACCCCGGGAAGTGAAATAAATACCATTTGGAGGCATTTAATGTTCGAGCAAAAACGGCTGATTTTCGACAAAAGAGATAACACCCCCCCATTACGTCATGCTTCAGAAATGTGGAAAATGGTCCGTTTTCAAATGTTTTATTTTTGAACGTCAGTTCACATTTGTAGGTGGATCATCAGTGTTAGAGCTAAAATTAGCATGTTTAAAGTGATTTTCATGCTTCCAGGGGCTCGGGAAGTGAAATAAATACCATTTGGAGGCATTTAATGTTCGAGCAAAAACGGCTGATTTTCGACAAAAGAGATAACACCCCCCAATTACGTCATGCTTCAGAAATGTGGAAAATGGTCCGTTTTCAAATGTTTTATTTTTGAACGTCAGTTCACATTTGTAGGTGGATCATCAGTGTTAGAGCTAAAATTAGCATGTTTAAAGTGATTTTCATGCTTCCAGGGGCCCAAAACACAAGATTAATGGAATGGTTAAAAGTGCATGAAAATGGCCAATTTACTCACTCTGAGTTCTCAAAAAGGGTTTCTTCACCCCGGGAAGTGAAATAAATACCATTTGGAGGCATTTAATGTTCGAGCAAAAACGGCTGATTTTCGACAAAAGAGATAACACCCCCCCATTACGTCATGCTTCAGAAATGTGGAAAATGGTCCGTTTTCAAATGTTTTATTTTTGAACGTCAGTTCACATTTGTAGGTGGATCATCAGTGTTAGAGCTAAAATTAGCATGTTTAAAGTGATTTTCATGCTTCCAGGGGCCCAAAACACAAGATTTATGGAATGGTTAAAAGTGCATGAAAATGGCCAATTTACTCACTCTGAGTTCTCAAAAAGGGTTTCTTCACCCCGGGAAGTTAATTAAATACCATTTGGAGGCATTTAATGTTCGAGCAAAAACGGCTGATTTTCGACAAAAGAGATAACACCCCCCCCCATTACGTCATGCTTCAGAAATGTGGAAAATGGTCCGTTTTCAAATGTTTTATTTTTGAACGTCAGTTCACATTTGTAGGTGGATCATCAGTGTTAGAGCTAAAATTAGCATGTTTAAAGTGATTTTCATGCTTCCAGGGGCCCAAAACACAAGATTTATGGAATGGTTAAAAGTGCATGAAAATGGCCAATTTACTCACTCTGAGTTCTCAAAAAGGGTTTCTTCACCCCGGGAAGTTAATTAAATACCATTTGGAGGCATTTAATGTTCGAGCAAAAACGGCTGATTTTCGACAAAAGAGATAACACCCCCCCATTACGTCATGCTTCAGAAATGTGGAAAATGGTCCGTTTTCAAATGTTTTATTTTTGAACGTCAGTTCAAATTTGTAGGTGGATCATCAGTGTTAGAGCTAAAATTAGCATGTTTAAAGTGATTTTCATGCTTCCAGGGGCTCGGGAAGTTAATTAAATACCATTTGGAGGCATTTAATGTTCGAGCAAAAACGGCTGATTTTCGACAAAAGAGATAACACCCCCCCATTACGTCATGCTTCAGAAATGTGGAAAATGGTCCGTTTTCAAATGTTTTATTTTTGAACGTCAGTTCACATTTGTAGGTGGATCATCAGTGTTAGAGCTAAAATTAGCATGTTTAAAGTGATTTTCATGCTTCCAGGGGCCCAAAACACAAGATTTATGGAATGGTTAAAAGTGCATGAAAATGGCCAATTTACTCACTCTGAGTTATCAAAAAGGGTTTCTTCACCCCGGGAAGTTAATTAAATACCATTTGGAGGCATTTAATGTTTGAGCAAAAACGGCTGATTTTCGACAAAAGAGATAACACCCCCCCATTACGTCATGCTTCAGAAATGTGGAAAATGGTCCGTTTTCAAATGTTTTATTTTTGAACGTCAGTTCACATTTGTAGGTGGATCATCAGTGTTAGAGCTAAAATTAGCATGTTTAAAGTGATTTTCATGCTTCCAGGGGCCCAAAACACAAGATTTATGGAATGGTTAAAAGTGCATGAAAATGGCCAATTTACTCACTCTGAGTTCTCAAAAAGGGTTTCTTCACCCCGGGAAGTTAATTAAATACCATTTGGAGGCATTTAATGTTCGAGCAAAAACGGCTGATTTTCGACAAAAGAGATAACACCCCCCCATTACGTCATGCTTCAGAAATGTGGAAAATGGTCCGTTTTCAAATGTTTTATTTTTGAACGTCAGTTCACATTTGTAGGTGGATCATCAGTGTTAGAGCTAAAATTAGCATGTTTAAAGTAATTTTCATGCTTCCAGGGGCCCAAAACACAAGATTAATGGAATGGTTAAAAGTGCATGAAAATGGCCAATTTACTCACTCTGAGTTCTCAAAAAGGGTTTCTTCACCCCGGGAAGTGAAATAAATACCATTTGGAGGCATTTAATGTTCGAGCAAAAACGGCTGATTTTCGACAAAAGAGATAACACCCCCCCATTACGTCATGCTTCAGAAATGTGGAAAATGGTCCGTTTTCAAATGTTTTATTTTTGAACGTCAGTTCACATTTGTAGGTGGATCATCAGTGTTAGAGCTAAAATTAGCATGTTTAAAGTGATTTTCATGCTTCCAGGGGCTCGGGAAGTTAATTAAATACCATTTGGAGGCATTTAATGTTCGAGCAAAAACGGCTGATTTTCGACAAAAGAGATAACACCCCCCCATTACGTCATGCTTCAGAAATGTGGAAAATGGTCCGTTTTCAAATGTTTTATTTTTGAACGTCAGTTCACATTTGTAGGTGGATCATTAGTGTTAGAGCTAAAATTAGCATGTTTAACGTGATTTTCATGCTTCCAGGGGCCCAAAACACAAGATTTATGGAATGGTTAAAAGTGCATGAAAATGGCCAATTTACTCACTCTGAGTTCTCAAAAAGGGTTTCTTCACCCTGGGAAGTTAATTAAATACCATTTGGAGGCATTTAATGTTCGAGCAAAAACGGCTGATTTTCGACAAAAGAGATAACACCCCCCCATTACGTCATGCTTCAGAAATGTGGAAAATGGTCCGTTTTCAAATGTTTTATTTTTGAACGTCAGTTCAAATTTGTAGGTGGATCATCAGTGTTAGAGCTAAAATTAGCATGTTTAAAGTGATTTTCATGCTTCCAGGGGCTCGGGAAGTTAATTAAATAACATTTGGAGGCATTTAATGTTCGAGCAAAAACGGCTGATTTTCGACAAAAGAGATAACACCCCCCCATTACGTCATGCTTCAGAAATGTGGAAAATGGTCCGTTTTCAAATGTTTTATTTTTGAACGTCAGTTCACATTTGTAGGTGGATCATCAGTGTTAGAGCTAAAATTAGCATGTTTAAAGTGATTTTCATGCTTCCAGGGGCCCAAAACACAAGATTTATGGAATGGTTAAAAGTGCATGAAAATGGCCAATTTACTCACTCTGAGTTCTCAAAAAGGGTTTCTTCACCCCGGGAAGTTAATTAAATACCATTTGGAGGCATTTAATGTTCGAGCAAAAACGGCTGATTTTCGACAAAAGAGATAACACCCCCCCATTACGTCATGCTTCAGAAATGTGGAAAATGGTCCGTTTTCAAATGTTTTATTTTTGAACGTCAGTTCACATTTGTAGGTGGATCATCAGTGTTAGAGCTAAAATTAGCATGTTTAAAGTGATTTTCATGCTTCCAGGGGCCCAAAACACAAGATTTATGGAATGGTTAAAAGTGCATGAAAATGGCCAATTTACTCACTCTGAGTTCTCAAAAAGGGTTTCTTCACCCCGGGAAGTTAATTAAATACCATTTGGAGGCATTTAATGTTCGAGCAAAAACGGCTGATTTTCGACAAAAGAGATAACACCCCCCCATTACGTCATGCTTCAGAAATATGGAAAATGCTCCGTTTTCAAATGTTTTATTTTTGAACGTCAGTTCACATTTGTAGGTGGATCATCAGTGTTAGAGCTAAAATTAGCATGTTTAAAGTGATTTTCATGCTTCCAGGGGCCCAAAACACAAGATTAATGGAATGGTTAAAAGTGCATGAAAATGGCAAATTTACTCACTCTGAGTTCTCAAAAAGGGTTTCTTCACCCCGGGAAGTGAAATAAATACCATTTGGAGGCATTTAATGTTCGAGCAAAAACGGCTGATTTTCGACAAAAGAGATAACACCCCCCCATTACGTCATGCTTCAGAAATGTGGAAAATGGTCCGTTTTCAAATGTTTTATTTTTGAACGTCAGTTCACATTTGTAGGTGGATCATCAGTGTTAGAGTTAAATTAGCATGTTTAAAGTGATTTTCATGCTTCCAGGGGCTCGGGAAGTTAATTAAATACCATTTGGAGGCATTTAATGTTCGAGCAAAAACGGCTGATTTTCGACAAAAGAGATAACACCCCCCCATTACGTCATGCTTCAGAAATGTGGAAAATGGTCCGTTTTCAAATGTTTTATTTTTGAACGTCAGTTCACATTTGTAGGTGGATCATCAGTGTTAGAGCTAAAATTAGCATGTTTAAAGTGATTTTCATGCTTCCAGGGGCACAAAACACAAGATTTATGGAATGGTTAAAAGTGCATGAAAATGGCCAATTTACTCACTCTGAGTTCTCAAAAAGGGTTTCTTCACCCCGGGAAGTTAATTAAATACCATTTGGAGGCATTTAATGTTCGAGCAAAAACGGCTGATTTTCGACAAAAGAGATAACACCCCCCCATTACGTCATGCTTCAGAAATGTGGAAAATGGTCCGTTTTCAAATGTTTTATTTTTGAACGTCAGTTCAAATTTGTAGGTGGATCATCAGTGTTAGAGCTAAAATTAGCATGTTTAAAGTGATTTTCATGCTTCCAGGGGCTCGGGAAGTTAATTAAATACCATTTGGAGGCATTTAATGTTCGAGCAAAAACGGCTGATTTTCGACAAAAGAGATAACACCCCCCCATTACGTCATGCTTCAGAAATGTGGAAAATGGTCCGTTTTCAAATGTTTTATTTTTGAACGTCAGTTCACATTTGTAGGTGGATCATCAGTGTTAGAGCTAAAATTAGCATGTTTAAAGTGATTTTCATGCTTCCAGGGGCCCAAAACACAAGATTTATGGAATGGTTAAAAGTGCATGAAAATGGCCAATTTACTCACTCTGAGTTCTCAAAAAGGGTTTCTTCACCCCGGGAAGTTAATTAAATACCATTTGGAGGCATTTAATGTTCGAGCAAAAACGGCTGATTTTCGACAAAAGAGATAACACCCCCCCATTACGTCATGCTTCAGAAATGTGGAAAATGGTCCGTTTTCAAATGTTTTATTTTTGAACGTCAGTTCACATTTGTAGGTGGATCATCAGTGTTAGAGCTAAAATTAGCATGTTTAAAGTGATTTTCATGCTTCCAGGGGCCCAAAACACAAGATTAATGGAATGGTTAAAAGTGCATGAAAATGGCCAATTTACTCACTCTGAGTTCTCAAAAAGGGTTTCTTCACCCCGGGAAGTGAAATAAATACCATTTGGAGGCATTTAATGTTCGAGCAAAAACGGCTGATTTTCGACAAAAGAGATAACACCCCCCCATTACGTCATGCTTCAGAAATGTGGAAAATGGTCCGTTTTCAAATGTTTTATTTTTGAACGTCAGTTCACATTTGTAGGTGGATCATCAGTGTTAGAGCAAAAATTAGCATGTTTAAAGTGATTTTCATGCTTCCAGGGGCTCGGGAAGTTAATTAAATACCATTTGGAGGCATTTAATGTTCGAGCAAAAACGGCTGATTTTCGACAAAAGAGATAACACCCCCCCATTACGTCATGCTTCAGAAATGTGGAAAATGGTCCGTTTTCAAATGTTTTATTTTTGAACGTCAGTTCACATTTGTAGGTGGATCATCAGTGTTAGAGCTAAAATTAGCATGTTTAAAGTGATTTTCATGCTTCCAGGGGCTCGGGAAGTGAAATAAATACCATTTGGAGGCATTTAATGTTCGAGCAAAAACGGCTGATTTTCGACAAAAGAGATAACACCCCCCAATTACGTCATGCTTCAGAAATGTGGAAAATGGTCCGTTTTCAAATGTTTTATTTTTGAACGTCAGTTCACATTTGTAGGTGGATCATCAGTGTTAGAGCTAAAATTAGCATGTTTAAAGTGATTTTCATGCTTCCAGGGGCCCAAAACACAAGATTAATGGAATGGTTAAAAGTGCATGAAAATGGCCAATTTACTCACTCTGAGTTCTCAAAAAGGGTTTCTTCACCCCGGGAAGTGAAATAAATACCATGTGGAGGCATTTAATGTTCGAGCAAAAACGGCTGATTTTCGACAAAAGAGATAACACCCCCCCATTACGTCATGCTTCAGAAATGTGGAAAATGGTCCGTTTTCAAATGTTTTATTTTTGAACGTCAGTTCACATTTGTAGGTGGATCATCAGTGTTAGAGCTAAAATTAGCATGTTTAAAGTGATTTTCATGCTTCCAGGGGCTCGGGAAGTTAATTAAATACCATTTGGAGGCATTTAATGTTCGAGCAAAAACGGCTGATTTTCGACAAAAGAGATAACACCCCCCCATTACGTCATGCTTCAGAAATGTGGAAAATGGTCCGTTTTCAAATGTTTTATTTTTGAACGTCAGTTCACATTTGTAGGTGGATCATCAGTGTTAGAGCTAAAATTAGCATGTTTAAAGTGATTTTCATGCTTCCAGGGGCCCAAAACACAAGATTAATGGAATGGTTAAAAGTGCATGAAAATGGCCAATTTACTCACTCTGAGTTCTCAAAAAGGGTTTCTTCACCCCGGGAAGTGAAATAAATACCATTTGGAGGCATTTAATGTTCGAGCAAAAACGGCTGATTTTCGACAAAAGAGATAACACCCCCCCATTACGTCATGCTTCAGAAATGTGGAAAATGGTCCGTTTTCAAATGTTTTATTTTTGAACGTCAGTTCACATTTGTAGGTGGATCATCAGTGTTAGAGCAAAAATTAGCATGTTTAAAGTGATTTTCATGCTTCCAGGGGCTCGGGAAGTTAATTAAATACCATTTGGAGGCATTTAATGTTCGAGCAAAAACGGCTGATTTTCGACAAAAGAGATAACACCCCCCCATTACGTCATGCTTCAGAAATGTGGAAAATGGTCCGTTTTCAAATGTTTTATTTTTGAACGTCAGTTCACATTTGTAGGTGGATCATTAGTGTTAGAGCTAAAATTAGCATGTTTAAAGTGATTTTCATGCTTCCAGGGGCTCGGGAAGTGAAATAAATACCATTTGGAGGCATTTAATGTTCGAGCAAAAACGGCTGATTTTCGACAAAAGAGATAACACCCCCCAATTACGTCATGCTTCAGAAATGTGGAAAATGGTCCGTTTTCAAATGTTTTATTTTTGAACGTCAGTTCACATTTGTAGGTGGATCATCAGTGTTAGAGCTAAAATTAGCATGTTTAAAGTGATTTTCATGCTTCCAGGGGCCCAAAACACAAGATTAATGGAATGGTTAAAAGTGCATGAAAATGGCCAATTTACTCACTCTGAGTTCTCAAAAAGGGTTTCTTCACCCCGGGAAGTGAAATAAATACCATTTGGAGGCATTTAATGTTCGAGCAAAAACGGCTGATTTTCGACAAAAGAGATAACACCCCCCCATTACGTCATGCTTCAGAAATGTGGAAAATGGTCCGTTTTCAAATGTTTTATTTTTGAACGTCAGTTCACATTTGTAGGTGGATCATCAGTGTTAGAGCTAAAATTAGCATGTTTAAAGTGATTTTCATGCTTCCAGGGGCTCGGGAAGTTAATTAAATACCATTTGGAGGCATTTAATGTTCGAGCAAAAACGGCTGATTTTCGACAAAAGAGATAACACCCCCCCATTACGTCATGCTTCAGAAATGTGGAAAATGGTCCGTTTTCAAATGTTTTATTTTTGAACGTCAGTTCACATTTGTAGGTGGATCATCAGTGTTAGAGCTAAAATTAGCATGTTTAAAGTGATTTTCATGCTTCCAGGGGCCCAAAACACAAGATTTATGGAATGGTTAAAAGTGCATGAAAATGGCCAATTTACTCACTCTGAGTCCTCAAAAAGGGTTTCTTCACCCCGGGAAGTTAATTAAATACCATTTGGAGGCATTTAATGTTCGAGCAAAAACGGCTGATTTTCGACAAAAGAGATAACACCCCCCCATTACGTCATGCTTCAGAAATGTGGAAAATGGTCCGTTTTCAAATGTTTTATTTTTGAACGTCAGTTCACATTTATAGGTGGATCATCAGTGTTAGAGCTAAAATTAGCATGTTTAAAGTGATTTTCATGCTTCCATGGGCCCAAAACACAAGATTAATGGAATGGTTAAAAGTGAAGGAAAATGGCCAATTTACTCACTCTGAGTTCTCAAAAAGGGTTTCTTCACCCCGGGAAGTTAATTAAATACCATTTGGAGGCATTTAATGTTCGAGCAAAAACGGCTGATTTTCGACAAAAGAGATAACACCCCCCCATTACGTCATGCTTCAGAAATGTGGAAAATGGTCCGTTTTCAAATGTTTTATTTTTGAACGTCAGTTCACATTTGTAGGTGGATCATCAGTGTTAGAGCTAAAATTAGCATGTTTAAAGTGATTTTCATGCTTCCAGGGGCTCGGGAAGTGAAATAAATACCATTTGGAGGCATTTAATGTTCGAGCAAAAACGGCTGATTTTCGACAAAAGAGATAACACCCCCCCATTACGTCATGCTTCAGAAATGTGGAAAATGGTCCGTTTTCAAATGTTTTATTTTTGAACGTCAGTTCACATTTGTAGGTGGATCATCAGTGTTAGAGCTAAAATTAGCATGTTTAAAGTGATTTTCATGCTTCCAGGGGCTCGGGAAGTTAATTAAATACCATTTGGAGGCATTTAATGTTCGAGCAAAAACGGCTGATTTTCGACAAAAGAGATAACACCCCCCATTACGTCATGCTTCAGAAATGTGGAAAATGGTCCGTTTTCAAATGTTTTATTTTTGAACGTCAGTTCACATTTGTAGGTGGATCATCAGTGTTAGAGCTAAAATTAGCATGTTTAAAGTGATTTTCATGCTTCCAGGGGCCCAAAACACAAGATTTATGGAATGGTTAAAAGTGCATGAAAATGGCCAATTTACTCACTCTGAGTTCTCAAAAAGGGTTTCTTCACCCCGGGAAGTTAATTAAATACCATTTGGAGGCATTTAATGTTCGAGCAAAAACGGCTGATTTTCGACAAAAGAGATAACACCCCCCCATTACGTCATGCTTCAGAAATGTGGAAAATGGTCCGTTTTCAAATGTTTTATTTTTGAACGTCAGTTCACATTTGTAGGTGGATCATCAGTGTTAGAGCTAAAATTAGCATGTTTAAAGTGATTTTCATGCTTCCAGGGGCCCAAAACACAAGATTTATGGAATGGTTAAAAGTGCATGAAAATGGCCAATTTACTCACTCTGAGTTCTCAAAAAGGGTTTCTTCACCCCGGGAAGTTAATTAAATACCATTTGGAGGCATTTAATGTTCGAGCAAAAACGGCTGATTTTCGACAAAAGAGATAACACCCCCCCATTACGTCATGCTTCAGAAATGTGGAAAATGGTCCGTTTTCAAATGTTTTATTTTTGAACGTCAGTTCACATTTGTAGGTGGATCATCAGTGTTAGAGCTAAAATTAGCATGTTTACAGTGATTTTCATGCTTCCAGGGGCTCGGGAAGTGAAATAAATACCATTTGGAGGCATTTAATGTTCGAGCAAAAACGGCTGATTTTCGACAAAAGAGATAACACCCCCCCATTACCTCATGCTTCAGAAATGTGGAAAATGGTCCGTTTTCAAATGTTTTATTTTTGAACGTCAGTTCACATTTGTAGGTGGATCATCAGTGTTAGAGCTAAAATTAGCATGTTTAAAGTGATTTTCATGCTTCCAGGGGCTCGGGAAGTGAAATAAATACCATTTGGAGTCATTTAATGTTCGAGCAAAAACGGCTGATTTTCGACAAAAGAGATAACACCCCCCCATTACGTCATGCTTCCGAAATGTGGAAAATGGTCCGTTTTCAAATGTTTTATTTTTGAACGTCAGTTTACATTTGTAGGTGGATCATCAGTGTTAGAGCTAAAATTAGCATGTTTAAAGTGATTTTCATGCTTCCAGGGGCTCGGGAAGTTAATTAAATACCATTTGGAGGCATTTAATGTTCGAGCAAAAACGGCTGATTTCGACAAAAGAGATAACACCCCCCCATTACGTCATGCTTCAGAAATGTGGAAAATGGTCCGTTTTCAAATGTTTTATTTTTGAACGTCAGTTCACATTTGTAGGTGGATCATCAGTGTTAGAGCTAAAATTAGCATGTTTAAAGTGATTTTCATGCTTCCAGGGGCTCGGGAAGTTAATTAAATACCATTTGGAGGCATTTAATGTTCGAGCAAAAACGGGTGATTTTCAACAAAAGAGATAACACCCCCCCATTACGTCATGCTTCAGAAATGTGGAAAATGGTCAGTTTTCAAATGTTTTATTTTTGAACGTCAGTTCACATTTGTAGGTGGATCATCAGTGTTAGAGCTAAAATTAGCATGTTTAAAGTGATTTTCATGCTTCCAGGGGCCCAAAACACAAGATTTATGGAATGGTTAAAAGTGCATGAAAATGGCCAATTTATTCACTCTGAGTTCTCAAAAAGGGTTTCTTCACCCCGGGAAGTTAATTAAATACCATTTGGAGGCATTTAATGTTCGAGCAAAAACGGCTGATTTTCGACAAAAGAGATAACACCCCCCCATTACGTCATGCTTCAGAAATGTGGAAAATGGTCCGTTTTCAAATGTTTTATTTTTGAACGTCAGTTCACATTTGTAGGTGGATCATCAGTGTTAGAGCTAAAATTAGCATGTTTAAAGTGATTTTCATGCTTCCAGGGGCTCGGGAAGTGAAATAAATACCATTTGGAGGCATTTAATGTTCGAGCAAAAACGGCTGATTTTCGACAAAAGAGATAACACCCCCCAATTACGTCATGCTTCAGAAATGTGGAAAATGGTCCGTTTTCAAATGTTTTATTTTTGAACGCCAGTTCACATTTGTAGGTGGATCATCAGTGTTAGAGCTAAAATTAGCATGTTTAAAGTGATTTTCATGCTTCCAGGGGCCCAAAACACAAGATTAATGGAATGGTTAAAAGTGCATGAAAATGGCCAATTTACTCACTCTGAGTTCTCAAAAAGGGTTTCTTCACCCCGGGAAGTGAAATAAATACCATTTGGAGGCATTTAATGTTCGAGCAAAAACGGCTGATTTTCGACAAAAGAGATAACACCCACCCATTACGTCATGCTTCAGAAATGTGGAAAATGGTCCGTTTTCAAATGTTTTATTTTTGAACGTCAGTTCACATTTGTAGGTGGATCATCAGTGTTAGAGCTAAAATTAGCATGGTTAAAGTGATTTTCATGCTTCCAGGGTCCCAAAACACAAGATTTATGGAATGGTTAAAAGTGCATGAAAATGGCCAATTTACTCACTCTGAGTTCTCAAAAAGGGTTTCTTCACCCCGGGAAGTTAATTAAATACCATTTGGAGGCATTTAATGTTCGAGCAAAAACGGCTGATTTTCGACAAAAGAGATAACACCCCCCCATTACGTCATGCTTCAGAAATGTGGAAAATGGTCCGTTTTCAAATGTTTTATTTTTGAACGTCAGTTCACATTTGTAGGTGGATCATCAGTGTTAGAGCTAAAAATAGCATGTTTAAAGTAATTTTCATGCTTCCAGGGGCCCAAAACACAAGATTAATGGAATGGTTAAAAGTGCATGAAAATGGCCAATTTACTCACTCTGAGTTCTCAAAAAGGGTTTCTTCACCCCGGGAAGTGAAATAAATACCATTTGGAGGCATTTAATGTTCGAGCAAAAACGGCTGATTTTCGACAAAAGAGATAACACCCCCCCCATTACGTCATGCTTCAGAAATGTGGAAAATGGTCCGTTTTCAAATGTTTTATTTTTGAACGTCAGTTCACATTTGTAGGTGGATCATCAGTGTTAGAGCTAAAATTAGCATGTTTAAAGTGATTTTCATGCTTCCAGGGGCTCGGGAAGTTAATTAAATACCATTTGGAGGCATTTAATGTTCGAGCAAAAACGGCTGATTTTCGACAAAAGAGATAACACCCCCCCATTACGTCATGCTTCAGAAATGTGGAAAATGGTCCGTTTTCAAATGTTTTATTTTTGAACGTCAGTTCACATTTGTAGGTGGATCATTAGTGTTAGAGCTAAAATTAGCATGTTTAAAGTGATTTTCATGCTTCCAGGGGCCCAAAACACAAGATTTATGGAATGGTTAAAAGTGCATGAAAATGGCCAATTTACTCACTCTGAGTTCTCAAAAAGGGTTTCTTCACCCCGGGAAGTTAATTAAATACCATTTGGAGGCATTTAATGTTCGAGCAAAAACGGCTGATTTTCTCGACAAAAGAGATAACACCCCCCCATTACGTCATGCTTCAGAAATGTGGAAAATGGTCCGTTTTCAAATGTTTTATTTTTGAACGTCAGTTCAAATTTGTAGGTGGATCATCAGTGTTAGAGCTAAAATTAGCATGTTTAAAGTGATTTTCATGCTTCCAGGGGCTCGGGAAGTTAATTAAATACCATTTGGAGGCATTTAATATTCGAGCAAAAACGGCTGATTTTCGACAAAAGAGATAACACCCCCCCATTACGTCATGCTTCAGAAATGTGGAAAATGGTCCGTTTTCAAATGTTTTATTTTTGAACGTCAGTTCACATTTGTAGGTGGATCATCAGTGTTAGAGCTAAAATTAGCATGTTTAAAGTGATTTTCATGCTTCCAGGGGCCCAAAACACAAGATTTATGGAATGGTTAAAAGTGCATGAAAATGGCCAATTTACTACACTCTGAGTTCTCAAAAAGGGTTTCTTCACCCCGGGAAGTTAATTAAATACCATTTGGAGGCATTTAATGTTCGAGCAAAAACGGCTGATTTTCGACAAAAGAGATAACACCCCCCCATTACGTCATGCTTCAGAAATGTGGAAAATGCTCCGTTTTCAAATGTTTTATTTTTGAACGTCAGTTCACATTTGTAGGTGGATCATCAGTGTTAGAGCTAAAATTAGCATGTTTAAAGTGATTTTCATGCTTCCAGGGGCCCAAAACACAAGATTAATGGAATGGTTAAAAGTGCATGAAAATGCCAATTTACTCACTCTGAGTTCTCAAAAAGGGTTTCTTCACCCCGGGAAGTGAAATAAATACCATTTTGGAGGCATTTAATGTTCGAGCAAAAACGGCTGATTTCGACAAAAGAGATAACACCCCCCCATTACGTCATGCTTCAGAAATGTGGAAAATGGTCCGTTTTCAAATGTTTTATTTTTGAACGTCAGTTCACATTTGTAGGTGGATCATCAGTGTTAGAGTTAAATTAGCATGTTTAAAGTGATTTTCATGCTTCCAGGGGCTCGGGAAGTTAATTAATACCATTTGGAGGCATTTAATGTTCGAGCAAAAACGGCTGATTTTCGACAAAAGAGATAACACCCCCCCATTACGTCATGCTTCAGAAATGTGGAAAATGGTCCGTTTTCAAATGTTTTATTTTTGAACGTCAGTTCACATTTGTAGGTGGATCATCAGTGTTAGAGCTAAAATTAGCATGTTTAAAGTGATTTTCATGCTTCCAGGGGCCCAAAACACAAGATTTATGGAATGGTTAAAAGTGCATGAAAATGGCCAATTTACTCACTCTGAGTTCTCAAAAAGGGTTCTTCACCCCGGTAAGTTAATTAAATACCATTTGGAGGCATTTAATGTTCAGAGCAAAAACGGCTGATTTTCGACAAAAGAGATAACACCCCCCCATTACGTCATGCTTCAGAAATGTGGAAAATGGTCCGTTTTCAAATGTTTTATTTTTGAACGTCAGTTCAAATTTGTAGGTGGATCATCAGTGTTAGAGCTAAAATTAGCATGTTTAAAGTGATTTTCATGCTTCCAGGGGCTCGGGAAGTTAATTAATACCATTTGGAGGCATTTAATGTTCGAGCAAAAACGGCTGATTTTCGACAAAAGAGATAACACCCCCCCATTACGTCATGCTTCAGAAATGTGGAAAATGGTCCCGTTTTCAAATGTTTTATTTTTGAACGTCAGTTCACATTTGTAGGTGGATCATCAGTGTTAGAGCTAAAATTAGCATGTTTAAAGTGATTTTCATGCTTCCAGGGGCCCAAAACACAAGATTTATGGAATGGTTAAAAGTGCATGAAAATGGCCAATTTACTCACTCTGAGTTCTCAAAAAGGGTTTCTTCACCCCGGGAAGTTAATTAAATACATTTGGAGGCATTTAATGTTCGAGCAAAAACGGCTGATTTTCGACAAAAGAGATAACACCCCCCCATTACGTCATGCTTCAGAAATGTGGAAAATGGTCCGTTTTCAAATGTTTTATTTTTGAACGTCAGTTCACATTTGTAGGTGGATCATCAGTGTTAGAGCTAAAATTAGCATGTTTAAAGTGATTTTCATGCTTCCAGGGGCCCAAAACACAAGATTAATGGAATGGTTAAAAGTGCATGAAAATGGCCAATTTACTCACTCTGAGTTCTCAAAAAGGGTTTCTTCACCCCGGGAAGTGAAATAAATACCATTTGGAGGCATTTAATGTTCGAGCAAAAACGGCTGATTTTCGACAAAAGAGATAACACCCCCCCATTACGTCATGCTTCAGAAATGTGGAAAATGGTCCGTTTTCAAATGTTTTATTTTTGAACGTCAGTTCACATTTGTAGGTGGATCATCAGTGTTAGAGCAAAAATTAGCATGTTTAAAGTGATTTTCATGCTTCCAGGGGCTCGGGAAGTTAATTAAATACCATTTGGAGGCATTTAATGTTCGAGCAAAAACGGCTGATTTTCGACAAAAGAGATAACACCCCCCCATTACGTCATGCTTCAGAAATGTGGAAAATGGTCCGTTTTCAAATGTTTTATTTTTGAACGTCAGTTCACATTTGTAGGTGGATCATCAGTGTTAGAGCTAAAATTAGCATGTTTAAAGTGATTTTCATGCTTCCAGGGGCTCGGGAAGTGAAATAAATACCATTTGGAGGCATTTAATGTTCGAGCAAAAACGGCTGATTTTCGACAAAAGAGATAACACCCCCCAATTACGTCATGCTTCAGAAATGTGGAAAATGGTCCGTTTTCAAATGTTTTATTTTTGAACGTCAGTTCACATTTGTAGGTGGATCATCAGTGTTAGAGCTAAAATTAGCATGTTTAAAGTGATTTTCATGCTTCCCGGGGCCCAAAACACAAGATTAATGGAATGGTTAAAAGTGCATGAAAATGGCCAATTTACTCACTCTGAGTTCTCAAAAAGGGTTTCTTCACCCCGGGAAGTGAAATAAATACCATGTGGAGGCATTTAATGTTCGAGCAAAAACGGCTGATTTTCGACAAAAGAGATAACACCCCCCCATTACGTCATGCTTCAGAAATGTGGAAAATGGTCCGTTTTCAAATGTTTTATTTTTGAACGTCAGTTCACATTTGTAGGTGGATCATCAGTGTTAGAGCTAAAATTAGCATGTTTAAAGTGATTTTCATGCTTCCAGGGGCTCGGGAAGTTAATTAAATACCATTTGGAGGCATTTAATGTTCGAGCAAAAACGGCTGATTTTCGACAAAAGAGATAACACCCCCCCATTACGTCATGCTTCAGAAATGTGGAAAATGGTCCGTTTTCAAATGTTTTATTTTTGAACGTCAGTTCACATTTGTAGGTGGATCATCAGTGTTAGAGCTAAAATTAGCATGTTTAAAGTGATTTTCATGCTTCCAGGGGCCCAAAACACAAGATTAATGGAATGGTTAAAAGTGCATGAAAATGGCCAATTTACTCACTCTGAGTTCTCAAAAAGGGTTTCTTCACCCCGGGAAGTGAAATAAATACCATTTGGAGGCATTTAATGTTCGAGCAAAAACGGCTGATTTTCGACAAAAGAGATAACACCCCCCCATTACGTCATGCATCAGAAATGTGGAAAATGGTCCGTTTTCAAATGTTTTATTTTTGAACGTCAGTTCACATTTGTAGGTGGATCATCAGTGTTAGAGCAAAAATTAGCATGTTTAAAGTGATTTTCATGCTTCCAGGGGCTCGGGAAGTTAATTAAATACCATTTGGAGGCATTTAATGTTCGAGCAAAAACGGCTGATTTTCGACAAAAGAGATAACACCCCCCCATTACGTCATGCTTCAGAAATGTGGAAAATGGTCCGTTTTCAAATGTTTTATTTTTGAACGTCAGTTCACATTTGTAGGTGGATCATCAGTGTTAGAGCTAAAATTAGCATGTTTAAAGTGATTTTCATGCTTCCAGGGGCTCGGGAAGTGAAATAAATACCATTTGGAGGCATTTAATGTTCGAGCAAAAACGGCTGATTTTCGACAAAAGAGATAACACCCCCCAATTACGTCATGCTTCAGAAATGTGGAAAATGGTCCGTTTTCAAATGTTTTATTTTTGAACGTCAGTTCACATTTGTAGGTGGATCATCAGTGTTAGAGCTAAAATTAGCATGTTTAAAGTGATTTTCATGCTTCCAGGGGCCCAAAACACAAGATTAATGGAATGGTTAAAAGTGCATGAAAATGGCCAATTTACTCACTCTGAGTTCTCAAAAAGGGTTTCTTCACCCCGGGAAGTGAAATAAATACCATTTGGAGGCATTTAATGTTCGAGCAAAAACGGCTGATTTTCGACAAAAGAGATAACACCCCCCCATTACGTCATGCTTCAGAAATGTGGAAAATGGTCCGTTTTCAAATGTTTTATTTTTGAACGTCAGTTCACATTTGTAGGTGGATCATCAGTGTTAGAGCTAAAATTAGCATGTTTAAAGTGATTTTCATGCTTCCAGGGGCTCGGGAAGTTAATTAAATACCATTTGGAGGCATTTAATGTTCGAGCAAAAACGGCTGATTTTCGACAAAAGAGATAACACCCCCCCATTACGTCATGCTTCAGAAATGTGGAAAATGGTCCGTTTTCAAATGTTTTATTTTTGAACGTCAGTTCACATTTGTAGGTGGATCATCAGTGTTAGAGCTAAAATTAGCATGTTTAAAGTGATTTTCATGCTTCCAGGGGCCCAAAACACAAGATTTATGGAATGGTTAAAAGTGCATGAAAATGGCCAATTTACTCACTCTGAGTCCTCAAAAAGGGTTTCTTCACCCCGGGAAGTTAATTAAATACCATTTGGAGGCATTTAATGTTCGAGCAAAAACGGCTGATTTTCGACAAAAGAGATAACACCCCCCCATTACGTCATGCTTCAGAAATGTGGAAAATGGTCCGTTTTCAAATGTTTTATTTTTGAACGTCAGTTCACATTTATAGGTGGATCATCAGTGTTAGAGCTAAAATTAGCATGTTTAAAGTGATTTTCATGCTTCCAGGGGCTCGGGAAGTGAAATAAATACCATTTGGAGGCATTTAATGTTCGAGCAAAAACGGCTGATTTTCGACAAAAGAGATAACACCCCCCAATTACGTCATGCTTCAGAAATGTGGAAAATGGTCCGTTTTCAAATGTTTTATTTTTGAACGTCAGTTCACATTTGTAGGTGGATCATCAGTGTTAGAGCTAAAATTAGCATGTTTAAAGTGATTTTCATGCTTCCAGGGGCCCAAAACACAAGATTAATGGAATGGTTAAAAGTGCATGAAAATGGCCAATTTACTCACTCTGAGTTCTCAAAAAGGGTTTCTTCACCCCGGGAAGTGAAATAAATACCATTTGGAGGCATTTAATGTTCGAGCAAAAACGGCTGATTTTCGACAAAAGAGATAACACCCCCCCATTACGTCATGCTTCAGAAATGTGGAAAATGGTCCGTTTTCAAATGTTTTATTTTTGAACGTCAGTTCACATTTGTAGGTGGATCATCAGTGTTAGAGCTAAAATTAGCATGTTTAAAGTGATTTTAATGCTTCCAGGGGCTCGGGAAGTGAAATAAATACCATTTGGAGGCATTTAATGTTCGAGCAAAAACGGCTGATTTTCGACAAAAGAGATAACACCCCCCAATTACGTCATGCTTCAGAAATGTGGAAAATGGTCCGTTTTCAAATGTTTTATTTTTGAACGCCAGTTCACATTTGTAGGTGGATCATCAGTGTTAGAGCTAAAATTAGCATGTTTAAAGTGATTTTCATGCTTCCAGGGGCCCAAAACACAAGATTAATGGAATGGTTAAAAGTGCATGAAAATGGCCAATTTACTCACTCTGAGTTCTCAAAAAGGGTTTCTTCACCCCGGGAAGTGAAATAAATACCATTTGGAGGCATTTAATGTTCGAGCAAAAACGGCTGATTTTCGACAAAAGAGATAACACCCCCCCATTACGTCATGCTTCAGAAATGTGGAAAATGGTCCGTTTTCAAATGTTTTATTTTTGAACGTCAGTTCACATTTGTAGGTGGATCATCAGTGTTAGAGCTAAAATTAGCATGTTTAAAGTGATTTTCATGCTTCCAGGGGCCCAAAACACAAGATTTATGGAATGGTTAAAAGTGCATGAAAATGGCCAATTTACTCACTCTGAGTTCTCAAAAAGGGTTTCTTCACCCCGGGAAGTTAATTAAATACCATTTGGAGGCATTTAATGTTCGAGCAAAAACGGCTGATTTTCGACAAAAGAGATAACACCCCCCCATTACGTCATGCTTCAGAAATGTGGAAAATGGTCCGTTTTCAAATGTTTTATTTTTGAACGTCAGTTCACATTTGTAGGTGGATCATCAGTGTTAGAGCTAAAAATAGCATGTTTAAAGTAATTTTCATGCTTCCAGGGGCCCAAAACACAAGATTAATGGAATGGTTAAAAGTGCATGAAAATGGCCAATTTACTCACTCTGAGTTCTCAAAAAGGGTTTCTTCACCCCGGGAAGTGAAATAAATACCATTTGGAGGCATTTAATGTTCGAGCAAAAACGGCTGATTTTCGACAAAAGAGATAACACCCCCCATTACGTCATGCTTCAGAAATGTGGAAAATGGTCCGTTTTCAAATGTTTTATTTTTGAACGTCAGTTCACATTTGTAGGTGGATCATCAGTGTTAGAGCTAAAATTAGCATGTTTAAAGTGATTTTCATGCTTCCAGGGGCTCGGGAAGTTAATTAAATACCATTTGGAGGCATTTAATGTTCGAGCAAAAACGGCTGATTTTCGACAAAAGAGATAACACCCCCCCATTACGTCATGCTTCAGAAATGTGGAAAATGGTCCGTTTTCAAATGTTTTATTTTTGAACGTCAGTTCACATTTGTAGGTGGATCATTAGTGTTAGAGCTAAAATTAGCATGTTTAAAGTGATTTTCATGCTTCCAGGGGCCCAAAACACAAGATTTATGGAATGGTTAAAAGTGCATGAAAATGGCCAATTTACTCACTCTGAGTTCTCAAAAAGGGTTTCTTCACCCCGGGAAGTTAATTAAATACCATTTGGAGGCATTTAATGTTCGAGCAAAAACGGCTGATTTTCGACAAAAGAGATAACACCCCCCCATTACGTCATGCTTCAGAAATGTGGAAAATGGTCCGTTTTCAAATGTTTTATTTTTGAACGTCAGTTCACATTTGTAGGTGGATCATCAGTGTTAGAGCTAAAATTAGCATGTTTAAAGTGATTTTCATGCTTCCAGGGGCCCAAAACACAAGATTTATGGAATTGTTAAAAGTGCATGAAAATGGCCAATTTACTCACTCTGAGTTCTCAAAAAGGGTTTCTTCACCCCGGGAAGTTAATTAAATACCATTTGGAGGCATCTAATGTTCGAGCAAAAACGGCTGATTTTCGACAAAAGAGATAACACCCCCCCATTACGTCATGCTTCAGAAATGTGGAAAATGCTCCGTTTTCAAATGTTTTATTTTTGAACGTCAGTTCACATTTGTAGGTGGATCATCAGTGTTAGAGCTAAAATTAGCATGTTTAAAGTGATTTTCATGCTTCCAGGGGCCCAAAACACAAGATTAATGGAATGGTTAAAAGTGCATGAAAATGGCCAATTTACTCACTCTGAGTTCTCAAAAAGGGTTTCTTCACCCCGGGAAGTGAAATAAATACCATTTGGAGGCATTTAATGTTCGAGCAAAAACGGCTGATTTTCGACAAAAGAGATAACACCCCCCCATTACGTCATGCTTCAGAAATGTGGAAAATGGTCCGTTTTCAAATGTTTTATTTTTGAACGTCAGTTCACATTTGTAGGTGGATCATCAGTGTTAGAGTTAAATTAGCATGTTTAAAGTGATTTTCATGCTTCCAGGGGCTCGGGAAGTTAATTAAATACCATTTGGAGGCATTTAATGTTCGAGCAAAAACGGCTGATTTTCGACAAAAGAGATAACACCCCCCCATTACGTCATGCTTCAGAAATGTGGAAAATAGTCCGTTTTCAAATGTTTTATTTTTGAACGTCAGTTCACATTTGTAGGTGGATCATCAGTGTTAGAGCTAAAATTAGCATGTTTAAAGTGATTTTCATGCTTCCAGGGGCCCAAAACACAAGATTTATGGAATGGTTAAAAGTGCATGAAAATGGCCAATTTACTCACTCTGAGTTCTCAAAAAGGGTTTCTTCACCCCGGGAAGTTAATTAAATACCATTTGGAGGCATTTAATGTTCGAGCAAAAACGGCTGATTTTCGACAAAAGAGATAACACCCCCCCATTACGTCATGCTTCAGAAATGTGGAAAATGGTCCGTTTTCAAATGTTTTATTTTTGAACGTCAGTTCAAATTTGTAGGTGGATCATCAGTGTTGGAGCTAAAATTAGCATGTTTAAAGTGATTTTCATGCTTCCAGGGGCTCGGGAAGTTAATTAAATACCATTTGGAGGCATTTAATGTTCGAGCAAAAACGGCTGATTTTCGACAAAAGAGATAACACCCCCCCATTACGTCATGCTTCAGAAATGTGGAAAATGGTCCGTTTTCAAATGTTTTATTTTTGAACGTCAGTTCACATTTGTAGGTGGATCATCAGTGTTAGAGCTAAAATTAGCATGTTTAAAGTGATTTTCATGCTTCCAGGGGCCCAAAACACAAGATTTATGGAATGGTTAAAAGTGCATGAAAATGGCCAATTTACTCACTCTGAGTTCTCAAAAAGGGTTTCTTCACCCCGGGAAGTTAATTAAATACCATTTGGAGGCATTTAATGTTCGAGCAAAAACGGCTGATTTTCGACAAAAGAGATAACACCCCCCCATTACGTCATGCTTCAGAAATGTGGAAAATGGTCCGTTTTCAAATGTTTTATTTTTGAACGTCAGTTCACATTTGTAGGTGGATCATCAGTGTTAGAGCTAAAATTAGCATGTTTAAAGTGATTTTCATGCTTCCAGGGGCCCAAAACACAAGATTAATGGAATGGTTAAAAGTGCATGAAAATGGCCAATTTACTCACTCTGAGTTCTCAAAAAGGGTTTCTTCACCCCGGGAAGTGAAATAAATACCATTTGGAGGCATTTAATGTTCGAGCAAAAACGGCTGATTTTCGACAAAAGAGATAACACCCCCCCATTACGTCATGCTTCAGAAATGTGGAAAATGGTCCGTTTTCAAATGTTTTATTTTTGAACGTCAGTTCACATTTGTAGGTGGATCATCAGTGTTAGAGCAAAAATTAGCATGTTTAAAGTGATTTTCATGCTTCCAGGGGCTCGGGAAGTTAATTAAATACCATTTGGAGGCATTTAATGTTCGAGCAAAAACGGCTGATTTTCGACAAAAGAGATAACACCCCCCCATTACGTCATGCTTCAGAAATGTGGAAAATGGTCCGTTTTCAAATGTTTTATTTTTGAACGTCAGTTCACATTTGTAGGTGGATCATCAGTGTTAGAGCTAAAATTAGCATGTTTAAAGTGATTTTCATGCTTCCAGGGGCTCGGGAAGTGAAATAAATACCATTTGGAGGCATTTAATGTTCGAGCAAAAACGGCTGATTTTCGACAAAAGAGATAACACCCCCCAATTACGTCATGCTTCAGAAATGTGGAAAATGGTCCGTTTTCAAATGTTTTATTTTTGAACGTCAGTTCACATTTGTAGGTGGATCATCAGTGTTAGAGCTAAAATTAGCATGTTTAAAGTGATTTTCATGCTTCCAGGGGCCCAAAACACAAGATTAATGGAATGGTTAAAAGTGCATGAAAATGGCCAATTTACTCACTCTGAGTTCTCAAAAAGGGTTTCTTCACCCCGGGAAGTGAAATAAATACCATGTGGAGGCATTTAATGTTCGAGCAAAAACGGCTGATTTTCGACAAAAGAGATAACACCCCCCCATTACGTCATGCTTCAGAAATGTGGAAAATGGTCCGTTTTCAAATGTTTTATTTTTGAACGTCAGTTCACATTTGTAGGTGGATCATCAGTGTTAGAGCTAAAATTAGCATGTTTAAAGTGATTTTCATGCTTCCAGGGGCTCGGGAAGTGAAATAAATACCATTTGGAGGCATTTAATGTTCGAGCAAAAACGGCTGATTTTCGACAAAAGAGATAACACCCCCCCCATTACGTCATGCTTCAGAAATGTGGAAAATGGTCCGTTTTCAAATGTTTTATTTTTGAACGTCAGTTCATATTTGTAGGTGGATCATCAGTGTTAGAGCTAAAATTAGCATGTTTAAAGTGATTTTCATGCTTCCAGGGGCTCGGGAAGTTAATTAAATACCATTTGGAGGCATTTAATGTTCGAGCAAAAACGGCTGATTTTCGACAAAAGAGATAACACCCCCCCATTACGTCATGCTTCAGAAATGTGGAAAATGGTCCGTTTTCAAATGTTTTATTTTTGAACGTCAGTTCACATTTGTAGGTGGATCATCAGTGTTAGAGCTTAAATTAGCATGTTTAAAGTGATTTTCATGCTTCCAGGGGCTCGGGAAGTGAAATAAATACCATTTGGAGGCATTTAATGTTCGAGCAAAAACGGCTGATTTTCGACAAAAGAGATAACACCCCCCCATTACGTCATGCTTCAGAAATGTGGAAAATGGTCCGTTTTCAAATGTTTTATTTTTGAACGTCAGTTCATATTTGTAGGTGGATCATCAGTGTTAGAGCTAAAATTAGCATGTTTAAAGTGATTTTCATGCTTCCAGGGGCTCGGGAAGTTAATTAAATACCATTTGGAGGCATTTAATGTTCGAGCAAAAACGGCTGATTTTCGACAAAAGAGATAACACCCCCCCATTACGTCATGCTTCAGAAATGTGGAAAATGGTCCGTTTTCAAATGTTTTATTTTTGAACGTCAGTTCACATTTGTAGGTGGATCATCAGTGTTAGAGCTAAAATTAGCATGTTTAAAGTGATTTTCATGCTTCCAGGGGCCCAAAACACAAGATTTATGGAATGGTTAAAAGTGAATGAAAATGGCCAATTTACTCACTCTGAGTTCTCAAAAAGGGTTTCTTCACCCCGGGAAGTTAATTAAATACCATTTGGAGGCATTTAATGTTCGAGCAAAAACGGCTGATTTTCGACAAAAGAGATAACACCCCCCCATTACGTCATGCTTCAGAAATGTGGAAAATGGTCCGTTTTCAAATGTTTTATTTTTGAACGTCAGTTCAAATTTGTAGGTGGATCATCAGTGTTGGAGCTAAAATTAGCATGTTTAAAGTGATTTTCATGCTTCCAGGGGCTCGGGAAGTTAATTAAATACCATTTGGAGGCATTTAATGTTCGAGCAAAAACGGCTGATTTTCGACAAAAGAGATAACACCCCCCCATTACGTCATGCTTCAGAAATGTGGAAAATGGTCCGTTTTCAAATGTTTTATTTTTGAACGTCAGTTCACATTTGTAGGTGGATCATCAGTGTTAGAGCTAAAATTAGCATGTTTAAAGTGATTTTCATGCTTCCAGGGGCCCAAAACACAAGATTTATGGAATGGTTAAAAGTGCATGAAAATGGCCAATTTACTCACTCTGAGTTCTCAAAAAGGGTTTCTTCACCCCGGGAAGTTAATTAAATACCATTTGGAGGCATTTAATGTTCGAGCAAAAACGGCTGATTTTCGACAAAAGAGATAACACCCCCCCATTACGTCATGCTTCAGAAATGTGGAAAATGGTCCGTTTTCAAATGTTTTATTTTTGAACGTCAGTTCACATTTGTAGGTGGATCATCAGTGTTAGAGCTAAAATTAGCATGTTTAAAGTGATTTTCATGCTTCCAGGGGCTCGGGAAGTTAATTAAATACCATTTGGAGGCATTTAATGTTCGAGCAAAAACGGCTGATTTTCGACAAAAGAGATAACACCCCCCCATTACGTCATGCTTCAGAAATGTGGAAAATGGTCCGTTTTCAAATGTTTTATTTTTGAACGTCAGTTCACATTTGTAGGTGGATCATCAGTGTTAGAGCTAAAATTAGCATGTTTAAAGTGATTTTCATGCTTCCAGGGGCCCAAAACACAAGATTTATGGAATGGTTAAAAGTGCATGAAAATGGCCAATTTACTCACTCTGAGTTCTCAAAAAGGGTTTCTTCACCCCGGGAAGTTAATTAAATACCATTTGGAGGCATTTAATGTTCGAGCAAAAACGGCTGATTTTCGACAAAAGAGATAACACCCCCCAATTACGTCATGCTTCAGAAATGTGGAAAATATTCCGTTTTCAAATGTTTTATTTTTGAACGTCAGTTCACATTTGTAGGTGGATCATCAGTGTTAGAGCTGAAATTAGCATGTTTAAAGTGATTTTCATGCTTCCAGGGGCCCAAAACACAAGATTTATGGAATGGTTAAAAGTGCATGAAAATGGCCAATTTACTCACTCTGAGTTCTCAAAAAGGGTTTCTTCACCCCGGGAAGTTAATTAAATACCATTTGGAGGCATTTAATGTTCGAGCAAAAACGGCTGATTTTCGACAAAAGAGATAACACCCCCCCATTACGTCATGCTTCAGAAATGTGGAAAATGGTCCGTTTTCAAATGTTTTATTTTTGAACGTCAGTTCACATTTGTAGGTGGATCATCAGTGTTAGAGCTAAAATTAGCATGTTTACAGTGATTTTCATGCTTCCAGGGGCTCGGGAAGTGAAATAAATACCATTTGGAGGCATTTAATGTTCGAGCAAAAACGGCTGATTTTCGACAAAAGAGATAACACCCCCCCATTACCTCATGCTTCAGAAATGTGGAAAATGGTCCGTTTTCAAATGTTTTATTTTTGAACGTCAGTTCACATTTGTAGGTGGATCATCAGTGTTAGAGCTAAAATTAGCATGTTTAAAGTGATTTTCATGCTTCCAGGGGCTCGGGAAGTGAAATAAATACCATTTGGAGTCATTTAATGTTCGAGCAAAAACGGCTGATTTTCGACAAAAGAGATAACACCCCCCCATTACGTCATGCTTCCGAAATGTGGAAAATGGTCCGTTTTCAAATGTTTTATTTTTGAACGTCAGTTTACATTTGTAGGTGGATCATCAGTGTTAGAGCTAAAATTAGCATGTTTAAAGTGATTTTCATGCTTCCAGGGGCTCGGGAAGTTAATTAAATACCATTTGGAGGCATTTAATGTTCGAGCAAAAACGGCTGATTTTCGACAAAAGAGATAACACCCCCCCATTACGTCATGCTTCAGAAATGTGGAAAATGGTCCGTTTTCAAATGTTTTATTTTTGAACGTCAGTTCACATTTGTAGGTGGATCATCAGTGTTAGAGCTAAAATTAGCATGTTTAAAGTGATTTTCATGCTTCCAGGGGCCCAAAACACAAGATTTATGGAATGGTTAAAAGTGCATGAAAATGGCCAATTTACTCACTCTGAGTTCTCAAAAAGGGTTTCTTCACCCCGGGAAGTTAATTAAATACCATTTGGAGGCATTTAATGTTCGAGCAAAAACGGCTGATTTTCGACAAAAGAGATAACACCCCCCCATTACGTCATGCTTCAGAAATGTGGAAAATGGTCCGTTTTCAAATGTTTTATTTTTGAACGTCAGTTCACATTTGTAGGTGGATCATCAGTGTTAGAGCTAAAATTAGCATGTTTAAAGTGATTTTCATGCTTCCAGGGGCTCGGGAAGTTAATTAAATACCATTTGGAGGCATTTAATGTTCGAGCAAAAACGGCCGATTTTCGACAAAAGAGATAACACCCCCCCATTACGTCATGCTTCAGAAATGTGGAAAATGGTCAGTTTTCAAATGTTTTATTTTTGAACGTCAGTTCACATTTGTAGGTGGATCATCAGTGTTAGAGCTAAAATTAGCATGTTTAAAGTGATTTTCATGCTTCCAGGGGCCCAAAACACAAGATTTATGGAATGGTTAAAAGTGCATGAAAATGGCCAATTTATTCACTCTGAGTTCTCAAAAAGGGTTTCTTCACCCCGGGAAGTTAATTAAATACCATTTGGAGGCATTTAATGTTCGAGCAAAAACGGCTGATTTTCGACAAAAGAGATAACACCCCCCCATTACGTCATGCTTCAGAAATGTGGAAAATGGTCCGTTTTCAAATGTTTTATTTTTGAACGTCAGTTCACATTTGTAGGTGGATCATCAGTGTTAGAGCTAAAATTAGCATGTTTAAAGTGATTTTCATGCTTCCAGGGGCCCAAAACACAAGATTTATGGAATGGTTAAAAGTGCATGAAAATGGCCAATTTACTCACTCTGAGTTCTCAAAAAGGGTTTCTTCACCCCGGGAAGTTAATTAAATACCATTTGGAGGCATTTAATGTTCGAGCAAAAACGGCTGATTTTCGACAAAAGAGATAACACCCCCCCATTACGTCATGCTTCAGAAATGTGGAAAATGGTCCGTTTTCAAATGTTTTATTTTTGAACGTCAGTTCACATTTGTAGGTGGATCATCAGTGTTAGAGCTAAAATTAGCATGTTTAAAGTGATTTTCATGCTTCCAGGGGCCCAAAACACAAGATTTATGGAATGGTTAAAAGTGCATGAAAATGGCCAATTTACTCACTCTGAGTTCTCAAAAAGGGTTTCTTCACCCCGGGAAGTTAATTAAATACCATTTGGAGGCATTTAATGTTCGAGCAAAAACGGCTGATTTTCGACAAAAGAGATAACACCCCCCCATTACGTCATGCTTCAGAAATGTGGAAAATATTCCGTTTTCAAATGTTTTATTTTTGAACGTCAGTTCACATTTGTAGGTGGATCATCAGTGTTAGAGCTGAAATTAGCATGTTTAAAGTGATTTTCATGCTTCCAGGGGCCCAAAACACAAGATTTATGGAATGGTTAAAAGTGCATGAAAATGGCCAATTTACTCACTCTGAGTTCTCAAAAAGGGTTTCTTCACCCCGGGAAGTTAATTAAATACCATTTGGAGGCATTTAATGTTCGAGCAAAAACGGCTGATTTTCGACAAAAGAGATAACACCCCCCCATTACGTCATGCTTCAGAAATGTGGAAAATGGTCCGTTTTCAAATGTTTTATTTTTGAACGTCAGTTCACATTTGTAGGTGGATCATCAGTGTTAGAGCTAAAATTAGCATGTTTACAGTGATTTTCATGCTTCCAGGGGCTCGGGAAGTGAAATAAATACCATTTGGAGGCATTTAATGTTCGAGCAAAAACGGCTGATTTTCGACAAAAGAGATAACACCCCCCCATTACCTCATGCTTCAGAAATGTGGAAAATGGTCCGTTTTCAAATGTTTTATTTTTGAACGTCAGTTCACATTTGTAGGTGGATCATCAGTGTTAGAGCTAAAATTAGCATGTTTAAAGTGATTTTCATGCTTCCAGGGGCTCGGGAAGTGAAATAAATACCATTTGGAGTCATTTAATGTTCGAGCAAAAACGGCTGATTTTCGACAAAAGAGATAACACCCCCCCATTACGTCATGCTTCCGAAATGTGGAAAATGGTCCGTTTTCAAATGTTTTATTTTTGAACGTCAGTTTACATTTGTAGGTGGATCATCAGTGTTAGAGCTAAAATTAGCATGTTTAAAGTGATTTTCATGCTTCCAGGGGCTCGGGAAGTTAATTAAATACCATTTGGAGGCATTTAATGTTCGAGCAAAAACGGCTGATTTTCGACAAAAGAGATAACACCCCCCCATTACGTCATGCTTCAGAAATGTGGAAAATGGTCCGTTTTCAAATGTTTTATTTTTGAACGTCAGTTCACATTTGTAGGTGGATCATCAGTGTTAGAGCTAAAATTAGCATGTTTAAAGTGATTTTCATGCTTCCAGGGGCTCGGGAAGTTAATTAAATACCATTTGGAGGCATTTAATGTTCGAGCAAAAACGGGTGATTTTCGACAAAAGAGATAACACCCCCCCATTACGTCATGCTTCAGAAATGTGGAAAATGGTCAGTTTTCAAATGTTTTATTTTTGAACGTCAGTTCACATTTGTAGGTGGATCATCAGTGTTAGAGCTAAAATTAGCATGTTTAAAGTGATTTTCATGCTTCCAGGGGCCCAAAACACAAGATTTATGGAATGGTTAAAAGTGCATGAAAATGGCCAATTTATTCACTCTGAGTTCTCAAAAAGGGTTTCTTCACCCCGGGAAGTTAATTAAATACCATTTGGAGGCATTTAATGTTCGAGCAAAAACGGCTGATTTTCGACAAAAGAGATAACACCCCCCCATTACGTCATGCTTCAGAAATGTGGAAAATGGTCCGTTTTCAAATGTTTTATTTTTGAACGTCAGTTCACATTTGTAGGTGGATCATCAGTGTTAGAGCTAAAATTAGCATGTTTAAAGTGATTTTCATGCTTCCAGGGGCTCGGGAAGTGAAATAAATACCATTTGGAGGCATTTAATGTTCGAGCAAAAACGGCTGATTTTCGACAAAAGAGATAACACCCCCCAATTACGTCATGCTTCAGAAATGTGGAAAATGGTCCGTTTTCAAATGTTTTATTTTTGAACGCCAGTTCACATTTGTAGGTGGATCATCAGTGTTAGAGCTAAAATTAGCATGTTTAAAGTGATTTTCATGCTTCCAGGGGCCCAAAACACAAGATTAATGGAATGGTTAAAAGTGCATGAAAATGGCCAATTTACTCACTCTGAGTTCTCAAAAAGGGTTTCTTCACCCCGGGAAGTGAAATAAATACCATTTGGAGGCATTTAATGTTCGAGCAAAAACGGCTGATTTTCGACAAAAGAGATAACACCCACCCATTACGTCATGCTTCAGAAATGTGGAAAATGGTCCGTTTTCAAATGTTTTATTTTTGAACGTCAGTTCACATTTGTAGGTGGATCATCAGTGTTAGAGCTAAAATTAGCATGGTTAAAGTGATTTTCATGCTTCCAGGGTCCCAAAACACAAGATTTATGGAATGGTTAAAAGTGCATGAAAATGGCCAATTTACTCACTCTGAGTTCTCAAAAAGGGTTTCTTCACCCCGGGAAGTTAATTAAATACCATTTGGAGGCATTTAATGTTCGAGCAAAAACGGCTGATTTTCGACAAAAGAGATAACACCCCCCCATTACGTCATGCTTCAGAAATGTGGAAAATGGTCCGTTTTCAAATGTTTTATTTTTGAACGTCAGTTCACATTTGTAGGTGGATCATCAGTGTTAGAGCTAAAAATAGCATGTTTAAAGTAATTTTCATGCTTCCAGGGGCCCAAAACACAAGATTAATGGAATGGTTAAAAGTGCATGAAAATGGCCAATTTACTCACTCTGAGTTCTCAAAAAGGGTTTCTTCACCCCGGGAAGTGAAATAAATACCATTTGGAGGCATTTAATGTTCGAGCAAAAACGGCTGATTTTCGACAAAAGAGATAACACCCCCCCATTACGTCATGCTTCAGAAATGTGGAAAATGGTCCGTTTTCAAATGTTTTATTTTTGAACGTCAGTTCACATTTGTAGGTGGATCATCAGTGTTAGAGCTAAAATTAGCATGTTTAAAGTGATTTTCATGCTTCCAGGGGCTCGGGAAGTTAATTAAATACCATTTGGAGGCATTTAATGTTCGAGCAAAAACGGCTGATTTTCGACAAAAGAGATAACACCCCCCCATTACGTCATGCTTCAAAAATGTGGAAAATGGTCCGTTTTCAAATGTTTTATTTTTGAACGTCAGTTCACATTTGTAGGTGGATCATTAGTGTTAGAGCTAAAATTAGCATGTTTAAAGTGATTTTCATGCTTCCAGGGGCCCAAAACACAAGATTTATGGAATGGTTAAAAGTGCATGAAAATGGCCAATTTACTCACTCTGAGTTCTCAAAAAGTGTTTCTTCACCCCGGGAAGTTAATTAAATACCATTTGGAGGCATTTAATGTTCGAGCAAAAACGGCTGATTTTCGACAAAAGAGATAACACCCCCCCATTACGTCATGCTTCAGAAATGTGGAAAATGGTCCGTTTTCAAATGTTTTATTTTTGAACGTCAGTTCAAATTTGTAGGTGGATCATCAGTGTTAGAGCTAAAATTAGCATGTTTAAAGTGATTTTCATGCTTCCAGGGGCTCGGGAAGTTAATTAAATACCATTTGGAGGCATTTAATGTTCGAGCAAAAACGGCTGATTTTCGACAAAAGAGATAACACCCCCCCATTACGTCATGCTTCAGAAATGTGGAAAATGGTCCGTTTTCAAATGTTTTATTTTTGAACGTCAGTTCACATTTGTAGGTGGATCATCAGTGTTAGAGCTAAAATTTGCATGTTTAAAGTGATTTTCATGCTTCCAGGGGCCCAAAACACAAGATTTATGGAATGGTTAAAAGTGCATGAAAATGGCCAATTTACTCACTCTGAGTTCTCAAAAAGGGTTTCTTCACCCCGGGAAGTTAATTAAATACCATTTGGAGGCATTTAATGTTCGAGCAAAAACGGCTGATTTTCGACAAAAGAGATAACACCCCCCCATTACGTCATGCTTCAGAAATGTGGAAAATGCTCCGTTTTCAAATGTTTTATTTTTGAACGTCAGTTCACATTTGTAGGTGGATCATCAGTGTTAGAGCTAAAATTAGCATGTTTAAAGTGATTTTCATGCTTCCAGGGGCCCAAAACACAAGATTAATGGAATGGTTAAAAGTGCATGAAAATGGCCAATTTACTCACTCTGAGTTCTCAAAAAGGGTTTCTTCACCCCGGGAAGTGAAATAAATACCATTTGGAGGCATTTAATGTTCGAGCAAAAACGGCTGATTTTCGACAAAAGAGATAACACCCCCCCATTACGTCATGCTTCAGAAATGTGGAAAATGGTCCGTTTTCAAATGTTTTATTTTTGAACGTCAGTTCACATTTGTAGGTGGATCATCAGTGTTAGAGTTAAATTAGCATGTTTAAAGTGATTTTCATGCTTCCAGGGGCTCAGGAAGTTAATTAAATACCATTTGGAGGCATTTAATGTTCGAGCAAAAACGGCTGATTTTCGACAAAAGAGATAACACCCCCCCATTACGTCATGCTTCAGAAATGTGGAAAATGGTCCGTTTTCAAATGTTTTATTTTTAAACGTCAGTTCACATTTGTAGGTGGATCATCAGTGTTAGAGCTAAAATTAGCATGTTTAAAGTGATTTTCATGCTTCCAGGGGCCCAAAACACAAGATTTATGGAATGGTTAAAAGTGCATGAAAATGGCCAATTTACTCACTCTGAGTTCTCAAAAAGGGTTTCTTCACCCCGGGAAGTTAATTAAATACCATTTGGAGGCATTTAATGTTCGAGCAAAAACGGCTGATTTTCGACAAAAGAGATAACACCCCCCCATTACGTCATGCTTCAGAAATGTGGAAAATGGTCCGTTTTCAAATGTTTTATTTTTGAACGTCAGTTCAAATTTGTAGGTGGATCATCAGTGTTAGAGCTAAAATTAGCATGTTTAAAGTGATTTTCATGCTTCCAGGGGCTCGGGAAGTTAATTAAATACCATTTGGAGGCATTTAATGTTCGAGCAAAAACGGCTGATTTTCGACAAAAGAGATAACACCCCCCCATTACGTCATGCTTCAGAAATGTGGAAAATGGTCCGTTTTCAAATGTTTTATTTTTGAACGTCAGTTCACATTTGTAGGTGGATCATCAGTGTTAGAGCTAAAATTAGCATGTTTAAAGTGATTTTCATGCTTCCAGGGGCCCAAAACACAAGATTTATGGAATGGTTAAAAGTGCATGAAAATGGCCAATTTACTCACTCTGAGTTCTCAAAAAGGGTTTCTTCACCCCGGGAAGTTAATTAAATACCATTTGGAGGCATTTAATGTTCGAGCAAAAACGGCTGATTTTCGACAAAAGAGATAACACCCCCCCATTACGTCATGCTTCAGAAATGTGGAAAATGGTCCGTTTTCAAATGTTTTATTTTTGAACGTCAGTTCACATTTGTAGGTGGATCATCAGTGTTAGAGCTAAAATTAGCATGTTTAAAGTGATTTTCATGCTTCCAGGGGCCCAAAACACAAGATTAATGGAATGGTTAAAAGTGCATGAAAATGGCCAATTTACTCACTCTGAGTTCTCAAAAAGGGTTTCTTCACCCCGGGAAGTGAAATAAATACCATTTGGAGGCATTTAATGTTCGAGCAAAAACGGCTGATTTTCGACAAAAGAGATAACACCCCCCCATTACGTCATGCTTCAGAAATGTGGAAAATGGTCCGTTTTCAAATGTTTTATTTTTGAACGTCAGTTCACATTTGTAGGTGGATCATCAGTGTTAGAGCTAAAATTAGCATGTTTAAAGTGATTTTCATGCTTCCAGGGGCTCGGGAAGTGAAATAAATACCATTTGGAGGCATTTAATGTTCGAGCAAAAACGGCTGATTTTCGACAAAAGAGATAACACCCCCCAATTACGTCATGCTTCAGAAATGTGGAAAATGGTCCGTTTTCAAATGTTTTATTTTTGAACGTCAGTTCACATTTGTAGGTGGATCATCAGTGTTAGAGCTAAAATTAGCATGTTTAAAGTGATTTTCATGCTTCCCGGGGCCCAAAACACAAGATTAATGGAATGGTTAAAAGTGCATGAAAATGGCCAATTTACTCACTCTGAGTTCTCAAAAAGGGTTTCTTCACCCCGGGAAGTGAAATAAATACCATGTGGAGGCATTTAATGTTCGAGCAAAAACGGCTGATTTTCGACAAAAGAGATAACACCCCCCCATTACGTCATGCTTCAGAAATGTGGAAAATGGTCCGTTTTCAAATGTTTTATTTTTGAACGTCAGTTCACATTTGTAGGTGGATCATCAGTGTTAGAGCTAAAATTAGCATGTTTAAAGTGATTTTCATGCTTCCAGGGGCTCGGGAAGTTAATTAAATACCATTTGGAGGCATTTAATGTTCGAGCAAAAACGGCTGATTTTCGACAAAAGAGATAACACCCCCCCATTACGTCATGCTTCAGAAATGTGGAAAATGGTCCGTTTTCAAATGTTTTATTTTTGAACGTCAGTTCACATTTGTAGGTGGATCATCAGTGTTAGAGCTAAAATTAGCATGTTTAAAGTGATTTTCATGCTTCCAGGGGCCCAAAACACAAGATTAATGGAATGGTTAAAAGTGCATGAAAATGGCCAATTTACTCACTCTGAGTTCTCAAAAAGGGTTTCTTCACCCCGGGAAGTGAAATAAATACCATTTGGAGGCATTTAATGTTCGAGCAAAAACGGCTGATTTTCGACAAAAGAGATAACACCCCCCCATTACGTCATGCTTCAGAAATGTGGAAAATGGTCCGTTTTCAAATGTTTTATTTTTGAACGTCAGTTCACATTTGTAGGTGGATCATCAGTGTTAGAGCAAAAATTAGCATGTTTAAAGTGATTTTCATGCTTCCAGGGGCTCGGGAAGTTAATTAAATACCATTTGGAGGCATTTAATGTTCGAGCAAAAACGGCTGATTTTCGACAAAAGAGATAACACCCCCCCATTACGTCATGCTTCAGAAATGTGGAAAATGGTCCGTTTTCAAATGTTTTATTTTTGAACGTCAGTTCACATTTGTAGGTGGATCATCAGTGTTAGAGCTAAAATTAGCATGTTTAAAGTGATTTTCATGCTTCCAGGGGCTCGGGAAGTGAAATAAATACCATTTGGAGGCATTTAATGTTCGAGCAAAAACGGCTGATTTTCGACAAAAGAGATAACACCCCCCAATTACGTCATGCTTCAGAAATGTGGAAAATGGTCCGTTTTCAAATGTTTTATTTTTGAACGTCAGTTCACATTTGTAGGTGGATCATCAGTGTTAGAGCTAAAATTAGCATGTTTAAAGTGATTTTCATGCTTCCAGGGGCCCAAAACACAAGATTAATGGAATGGTTAAAAGTGCATGAAAATGGCCAATTTACTCACTCTGAGTTCTCAAAAAGGGTTTCTTCACCCCGGGAAGTGAAATAAATACCATTTGGAGGCATTTAATGTTCGAGCAAAAACGGCTGATTTTCGACAAAAGAGATAACACCCCCCCATTACGTCATGCTTCAGAAATGTGGAAAATGGTCCGTTTTCAAATGTTTTATTTTTGAACGTCAGTTCACATTTGTAGGTGGATCATCAGTGTTAGAGCTAAAATTAGCATGTTTAAAGTGATTTTCATGCTTCCAGGGGCTCGGGAAGTTAATTAAATACCATTTGGAGGCATTTAATGTTCGAGCAAAAACGGCTGATTTTCGACAAAAGAGATAACACCCCCCCATTACGTCATGCTTCAGAAATGTGGAAAATGGTCCGTTTTCAAATGTTTTATTTTTGAACGTCAGTTCACATTTGTAGGTGGATCATCAGTGTTAGAGCTAAAATTAGCATGTTTAAAGTGATTTTCATGCTTCCAGGGGCCCAAAACACAAGATTTATGGAATGGTTAAAAGTGCATGAAAATGGCCAATTTACTCACTCTGAGTCCTCAAAAAGGGTTTCTTCACCCCGGGAAGTTAATTAAATACCATTTGGAGGCATTTAATGTTCGAGCAAAAACGGCTGATTTTCGACAAAAGAGATAACACCCCCCCATTACGTCATGCTTCAGAAATGTGGAAAATGGTCCGTTTTCAAATGTTTTATTTTTGAACGTCAGTTCACATTTATAGGTGGATCATCAGTGTTAGAGCTAAAATTAGCATGTTTAAAGTGATTTTCATGCTTCCAGGGGCTCGGGAAGTGAAATAAATACCATTTGGAGGCATTTAATGTTCGAGCAAAAACGGCTGATTTTCGACAAAAGAGATAACACCCCCCAATTACGTCATGCTTCAGAAATGTGGAAAATGGTCCGTTTTCAAATGTTTTATTTTTGAACGTCAGTTCACATTTGTAGGTGGATCATCAGTGTTAGAGCTAAAATTAGCATGTTTAAAGTGATTTTCATGCTTCCAGGGGCCCAAAACACAAGATTAATGGAATGGTTAAAAGTGCATGAAAATGGCCAATTTACTCACTCTGAGTTCTCAAAAAGGGTTTCTTCACCCCGGGAAGTGAAATAAATACCATTTGGAGGCATTTAATGTTCGAGCAAAAACGGCTGATTTTCGACAAAAGAGATAACACCCCCCCATTACGTCATGCTTCAGAAATGTGGAAAATGGTCCGTTTTCAAATGTTTTATTTTTGAACGTCAGTTCACATTTGTAGGTGGATCATCAGTGTTAGAGCTAAAATTAGCATGTTTAAAGTGATTTTCATGCTTCCAGGGGCTCGGGAAGTGAAATAAATACCATTTGGAGGCATTTAATGTTCGAGCAAAAACGGCTGATTTTCGACAAAAGAGATAACACCCCCCAATTACGTCATGCTTCAGAAATGTGGAAAATGGTCAGTTTTCAAATGTTTTATTTTTGAACGCCAGTTCACATTTGTAGGTGGATCATCAGTGTTAGAGCTAAAATTAGCATGTTTAAAGTGATTTTCATGCTTCCAGGGGCCCAAAACACAAGATTAATGGAATGGTTAAAAGTGCATGAAAATGGCCAATTTACTCACTCTGAGTTCTCAAAAAGGGTTTCTTCACCCCGGGAAGTGAAATAAATACCATTTGGAGGCATTTAATGTTCGAGCAAAAACGGCTGATTTTCGACAAAAGAGATAACACCCCCCCATTACGTCATGCTTCAGAAATGTGGAAAATGGTCCGTTTTCAAATGTTTTATTTTTGAACGTCAGTTCACATTTGTAGGTGGATCATCAGTGTTAGAGCTAAAATTAGCATGTTTAAAGTGATTTTCATGCTTCCAGGGGCCCAAAACACAAGATTTATGGAATGGTTAAAAGTGCATGAAAATGGCCAATTTACTCACTCTGAGTTCTCAAAAAGGGTTTCTTCACCCCGGGAAGTTAATTAAATACCATTTGGAGGCATTTAATGTTCGAGCAAAAACGGCTGATTTTCGACAAAAGAGATAACACCCCCCCCATTACGTCATGCTTCAGAAATGTGGAAAATGGTCCGTTTTCAAATGTTTTATTTTTGAACGTCAGTTCACATTTGTAGGTGGATCATCAGTGTTAGAGCTAAAAATAGCATGTTTAAAGTAATTTTCATGCTTCCAGGGGCCCAAAACACAAGATTAATGGAATGGTTAAAAGTGCATGAAAATGGCCAATTTACTCACTCTGAGTTCTCAAAAAGGGTTTCTTCACCCCGGGAAGTGAAATAAATACCATTTGGAGGCATTTAATGTTCGAGCAAAAACGGCTGATTTTCGACAAAAGAGATAACACCCCCCATTACGTCATGCTTCAGAAATGTGGAAAATGGTCCGTTTTCAAATGTTTTATTTTTGAACGTCAGTTCACATTTGTAGGTGGATCATCAGTGTTAGAGCTAAAATTAGCATGTTTAAAGTGATTTTCATGCTTCCAGGGGCTCGGGAAGTTAATTAAATACCATTTGGAGGCATTTAATGTTCGAGCAAAAACGGCTGATTTTCGACAAAAGAGATAACACCCCCCCATTACGTCATGCTTCAGAAATGTGGAAAATGGTCCGTTTTCAAATGTTTTATTTTTGAACGTCAGTTCACATTTGTAGGTGGATCATTAGTGTTAGAGCTAAAATTAGCATGTTTAAAGTGATTTTCATGCTTCCAGGGGCCCAAAACACAAGATTTATGGAATGGTTAAAAGTGCATGAAAATGGCCAATTTACTCACTCTGAGTTCTCAAAAAGGGTTTCTTCACCCCGGGAAGTTAATTAAATACCATTTGGAGGCATTTAATGTTCGAGCAAAAACGGCTGATTTTCGACAAAAGAGATAACACCCCCCCATTACGTCATGCTTCAGAAATGTGGAAAATGGTCCGTTTTCAAATGTTTTATTTTTGAACGTCAGTTCAAATTTGTAGGTGGATCATCAGTGTTAGAGCTAAAATTAGCATGTTTAAAGTGATTTTCATGCTTCCAGGGGCTCGGGAAGTTAATTAAATACCATTTGGAGGCATTTAATGTTCGAGCAAAAACGGCTGATTTTCGACAAAAGAGATAACACCCCCCCATTACGTCATGCTTCAGAAATGTGGAAAATGGTCCGTTTTCAAATGTTTTATTTTTGAACGTCAGTTCACATTTGTAGGTGGATCATCAGTGTTAGAGCTAAAATTAGCATGTTTAAAGTGATTTTCATGCTTCCAGGGGCCCAAAACACAAGATTTATGGAATGGTTAAAAGTGCATGAAAATGGCCAATTTACTCACTCTGAGTTCTCAAAAAGGGTTTCTTCACCCCGGGAAGTTAATTAAATACCATTTGGAGGCATTTAATGTTCGAGCAAAAACGGCTGATTTTCGACAAAAGAGATAACACCCCCCCATTACGTCATGCTTCAGAAATGTGGAAAATGGTCCGTTTTCAAATGTTTTATTTTTGAACGTCAGTTCACATTTGTAGGTGGATCATCAGTGTTAGAGCTAAAATTAGCATGTTTAAAGTGATTTTCATGCTTCCAGGGGCCCAAAACACAAGATTTATGGAATGGTTAAAAGTGCATGAAAATGGCCAATTTACTCACTCTGAGTTCTCAAAAAGGGTTTCTTCACCCCGGGAAGTTAATTAAATACCATTTGGAGGCATCTAATGTTCGAGCAAAAACGGCTGATTTTCGACAAAAGAGATAACACCCCCCCATTACGTCATGCTTCAGAAATGTGGAAAATGCTCCGTTTTCAAATGTTTTATTTTTGAACGTCAGTTCACATTTGTAGGTGGATCATCAGTGTTAGAGCTAAAATTAGCATGTTTAAAGTGATTTTCATGCTTCCAGGGGCCCAAAACACAAGATTAATGGAATGGTTAAAAGTGCATGAAAATGGCCAATTTACTCACTCTGAGTTCTCAAAAAGGGTTTCTTCACCCCGGGAAGTGAAATAAATACCATTTGGAGGCATTTAATGTTCGAGCAAAAACGGCTGATTTTCGACAAAAGAGATAACACCCCCCCATTACGTCATGCTTCAGAAATGTGGAAAATGGTCCGTTTTCAAATGTTTTATTTTTGAACGTCAGTTCACATTTGTAGGTGGATCATCAGTGTTAGAGTTAAATTAGCATGTTTAAAGTGATTTTCATGCTTCCAGGGGCTCGGGAAGTTAATTAAATACCATTTGGAGGCATTTAATGTTCGAGCAAAAACGGCTGATTTTCGACAAAAGAGATAACACCCCCCCATTACGTCATGCTTCAGAAATGTGGAAAATAGTCCGTTTTCAAATGTTTTATTTTTGAACGTCAGTTCACATTTGTAGGTGGATCATCAGTGTTAGAGCTAAAATTAGCATGTTTAAAGTGATTTTCATGCTTCCAGGGGCCCAAAACAAAAGATTTATGGAATGGTTAAAAGTGCATGAAAATGGCCAATTTACTCACTCTGAGTTCTCAAAAAGGGTTTCTTCACCCCGGGAAGTTAATTAAATACCATTTGGAGGCATTTAATGTTCGAGCAAAAACGGCTGATTTTCGACAAAAGAGATAACACCCCCCCATTACGTCATGCTTCAGAAATGTGGAAAATGGTCCGTTTTCAAATGTTTTATTTTTGAACGTCAGTTCAAATTTGTAGGTGGATCATCAGTGTTGGAGCTAAAATTAGCATGTTTAAAGTGATTTTCATGCTTCCAGGGGCTCGGGAAGTTAATTAAATACCATTTGGAGGCATTTAATGTTCGAGCAAAAACGGCTGATTTTCGACAAAAGAGATAACACCCCCCCATTACGTCATGCTTCAGAAATGTGGAAAATGGTCCGTTTTCAAATGTTTTATTTTTGAACGTCAGTTCACATTTGTAGGTGGATCATCAGTGTTAGAGCTAAAATTAGCATGTTTAAAGTGATTTTCATGCTTCCAGGGGCCCAAAACACAAGATTTATGGAATGGTTAAAAGTGCATGAAAATGGCCAATTTACTCACTCTGAGTTCTCAAAAAGGGTTTCTTCACCCCGGGAAGTTAATTAAATACCATTTGGAGGCATTTAATGTTCGAGCAAAAACGGCTGATTTTCGACAAAAGAGATAACACCCCCCCATTACGTCATGCTTCAGAAATGTGGAAAATGGTCCGTTTTCAAATGTTTTATTTTTGAACGTCAGTTCACATTTGTAGGTGGATCATCAGTGTTAGAGCTAAAATTAGCATGTTTAAAGTGATTTTCATGCTTCCAGGGGCCCAAAACACAAGATTAATGGAATGGTTAAAAGTGCATGAAAATGGCCAATTTACTCACTCTGAGTTCTCAAAAAGGGTTTCTTCACCCCGGGAAGTGAAATAAATACCATTTGGAGGCATTTAATGTTCGAGCAAAAACGGCTGATTTTCGACAAAAGAGATAACACCCCCCCATTACGTCATGCTTCAGAAATGTGGAAAATGGTCCGTTTTCAAATGTTTTATTTTTGAACGTCAGTTCACATTTGTAGGTGGATCATCAGTGTTAGAGCAAAAATTAGCATGTTTAAAGTGATTTTCATGCTTCCAGGGGCTCGGGAAGTTAATTAAATACCATTTGGAGGCATTTAATGTTCGAGCAAAAACGGCTGATTTTCGACAAAAGAGATAACACCCCCCCATTACGTCATGCTTCAGAAATGTGGAAAATGGTCCGTTTTCAAATGTTTTATTTTTGAACGTCAGTTCACATTTGTAGGTGGATCATCAGTGTTAGAGCTAAAATTAGCATGTTTAAAGTGATTTTCATGCTTCCAGGGGCTCGGGAAGTGAAATAAATACCATTTGGAGGCATTTAATGTTCGAGCAAAAACGGCTGATTTTCGACAAAAGAGATAACACCCCCCAATTACGTCATGCTTCAGAAATGTGGAAAATGGTCCGTTTTCAAATGTTTTATTTTTGAACGTCAGTTCACATTTGTAGGTGGATCATCAGTGTTAGAGCTAAAATTAGCATGTTTAAAGTGATTTTCATGCTTCCAGGGGCCCAAAACACAAGATTAATGGAATGGTTAAAAGTGCATGAAAATGGCCAATTTACTCACTCTGAGTTCTCAAAAAGGGTTTCTTCACCCCGGGAAGTGAAATAAATACCATGTGGAGGCATTTAATGTTCGAGCAAAAACGGCTGATTTTCGACAAAAGAGATAACACCCCCCCATTACGTCATGCTTCAGAAATGTGGAAAATGGTCCGTTTTCAAATGTTTTATTTTTGAACGTCAGTTCACATTTGTAGGTGGATCATCAGTGTTAGAGCTAAAATTAGCATGTTTAAAGTGATTTTCATGCTTCCAGGGGCTCGGGAAGTTAATTAAATACCATTTGGAGGCATTTAATGTTCGAGCAAAAACGGCTGATTTTCGACAAAAGAGATAACACCCCCCCATTACGTCATGCTTCAGAAATGTGGAAAATGGTCCGTTTTCAAATGTTTTATTTTTGAACGTCAGTTCACATTTGTAGGTGGATCATCAGTGTTAGAGCTAAAATTAGCATGTTTAAAGTGATTTTCATGCTTCCAGGGGCCCAAAACACAAGATTAATGGAATGGTTAAAAGTGCATGAAAATGGCCAATTTACTCACTCTGAGTTCTCAAAAAGGGTTTCTTCACCCCGGGAAGTGAAATAAATACCATTTGGAGGCATTTAATGTTCGAGCAAAAACGGCTGATTTTCGACAAAAGAGATAACACCCCCCCATTACGTCATGCTTCAGAAATGTGGAAAATGGTCCGTTTTCAAATGTTTTATTTTTGAACGTCAGTTCACATTTGTAGGTGGATCATCAGTGTTAGAGCAAAAATTAGCATGTTTAAAGTGATTTTCATGCTTCCAGGGGCTCGGGAAGTTAATTAAATACCATTTGGAGGCATTTAATGTTCGAGCAAAAACGGCTGATTTTCGACAAAAGAGATAACACCCCCCCATTACGTCATGCTTCAGAAATGTGGAAAATGGTCCGTTTTCAAATGTTTTATTTTTGAACGTCAGTTCACATTTGTAGGTGGATCATCAGTGTTAGAGCTAAAATTAGCATGTTTAAAGTGATTTTCATGCTTCCAGGGGCTCGGGAAGTGAAATAAATACCATTTGGAGGCATTTAATGTTCGAGCAAAAACGGCTGATTTTCGACAAAAGAGATAACACCCCCCAATTACGTCATGCTTCAGAAATGTGGAAAATGGTCCGTTTTCAAATGTTTTATTTTTGAACGTCAGTTCACATTTGTAGGTGGATCATCAGTGTTAGAGCTAAAATTAGCATGTTTAAAGTGATTTTCATGCTTCCAGGGGCCCAAAACACAAGATTAATGGAATGGTTAAAAGTGCATGAAAATGGCCAATTTACTCACTCTGAGTTCTCAAAAAGGGTTTCTTCACCCCGGGAAGTGAAATAAATACCATTTGGAGGCATTTAATGTTCGAGCAAAAACGGCTGATTTTCGACAAAAGAGATAACACCCCCCCATTACGTCATGCTTCAGAAATGTGGAAAATGGTCCGTTTTCAAATGTTTTATTTTTGAACGTCAGTTCACATTTGTAGGTGGATCATCAGTGTTAGAGCTAAAATTAGCATGTTTAAAGTGATTTTCATGCTTCCAGGGGCTCGGGAAGTTAATTAAATACCATTTGGAGGCATTTAATGTTCGAGCAAAAACGGCTGATTTTCGACAAAAGAGATAACACCCCCCCATTACGTCATGCTTCAGAAATGTGGAAAATGGTCCGTTTTCAAATGTTTTATTTTTGAACGTCAGTTCACATTTGTAGGTGGATCATCAGTGTTAGAGCTAAAATTAGCATGTTTAAAGTGATTTTCATGCTTCCAGGGGCCCAAAACACAAGATTTATGGAATGGTTAAAAGTGCATGAAAATGGCCAATTTACTCACTCTGAGTCCTCAAAAAGGGTTTCTTCACCCCGGGAAGTTAATTAAATACCATTTGGAGGCATTTAATGTTCGAGCAAAAACGGCTGATTTTCGACAAAAGAGATAACACCCCCCCATTACGTCATGCTTCAGAAATGTGGAAAATGGTCCGTTTTCAAATGTTTTATTTTTGAACGTCAGTTCACATTTATAGGTGGATCATCAGTGTTAGAGCTAAAATTAGCATGTTTAAAGTGATTTTCATGCTTCCATGGGCCCAAAACACAAGATTAATGGAATGGTTAAAAGTGAAGGAAAATGGCCAATTTACTCACTCTGAGTTCTCAAAAAGGGTTTCTTCACCCCGGGAAGTTAATTAAATACCATTTGGAGGCATTTAATGTTCGAGCAAAAACGGCTGATTTTCGACAAAAGAGATAACACCCCCCCATTACGTCATGCTTCAGAAATGTGGAAAATGGTCCGTTTTCAAATGTTTTATTTTTGAACGTCAGTTCACATTTGTAGGTGGATCATCAGTGTTAGAGCTAAAATTAGCATGTTTAAAGTGATTTTCATGCTTCCAGGGGCTCGGGAAGTGAAATAAATACCATTTGGAGGCATTTAATGTTCGAGCAAAAACGGCTGATTTTCGACAAAAGAGATAACACCCCCCCATTACGTCATGCTTCAGAAATGTGGAAAATGGTCCGTTTTCAAATGTTTTATTTTTGAACGTCAGTTCACATTTGTAGGTGGATCATCAGTGTTAGAGCTAAAATTAGCATGTTTAAAGTGATTTTCATGCTTCCAGGGGCTCGGGAAGTTAATTAAATACCATTTGGAGGCATTTAATGTTCGAGCAAAAACGGCTGATTTTCGACAAAAGAGATAACACCCCCCCATTACGTCATGCTTCAGAAATGTGGAAAATGGTCCGTTTTCAAATGTTTTATTTTTGAACGTCAGTTCACATTTGTAGGTGGATCATCAGTGTTAGAGCTAAAATTAGCATGTTTAAAGTGATTTTCATGCTTCCAGGGGCCCAAAACACAAGATTTATGGAATGGTTAAAAGTGCATGAAAATGGCCAATTTACTCACTCTGAGTTCTCAAAAAGGGTTTCTTCACCCCGGGAAGTTAATTAAATACCATTTGGAGGCATTTAATGTTCGAGCAAAAACTGCTGATTTTCGACAAAAGAGATAACACCCCCCCATTACGTCATGCTTCAGAAATGTGGAAAATGGTCCGTTTTCAAATGTTTTATTTTTGAACGTCAGTTCACATTTGTAGGTGGATCATCAGTGTTAGAGCTAAAATTAGCATGTTTAAAGTGATTTTCATGCTTCCAGGGGCTCTGGAAGTGAAATAAATACCATTTGGAGGCATTTAATGTTCGAGCAAAAACGGCTGATTTTCGACAAAAGAGATAACACCCCCCCATTACGTCATGCTTCAGAAATGTGGAAAATGGTCCGTTTTCAAATGTTTTATTTTTGAACGTCAGTTCACATTTGTAGGTGGATCATCAGTGTTAGAGCTAAAATTAGCATGTTTAAAGTGATTTTCATGCTTCCAGGGGCTCGGGAAGTTAATTAAATACCATTTGGAGGCATTTAATGTTCGAGCAAAAACGGCTGATTTTCGACAAAAGAGATAACACCCCCCCATTACGTCATGCTTCAGAAATGTGGAAAATGGTCCGTTTTCAAATGTTTTATTTTTGAACGTCAGTTCACATTTGTAGGTGGATCATCAGTGTTAGAGCTAAAATTAGCATGTTTAAAGTGATTTTCATGCTTCCAGGGGCTCGGGAAGTGAAATAAATACCATTTGGAGGCATTTAATGTTCGAGCAAAAACGGCTGATTTTCGACAAAAGAGATAACACCCCCCAATTACGTCATGCTTCAGAAATGTGGAAAATGGTCCGTTTTCAAATGTTTTATTTTTGAACGTCAGTTCACATTTGTAGGTGGATCATCAGTGTTAGAGCTAAAATTAGCATGTTTAAAGTGATTTTCATGCTTCCAGGGGCTCGGGAAGTGAAATAAATACCATTTGGAGGCATTTAATGTTCGCGCAAAAACGGCTGATTTTCGACAAAAGAGATAACACCCCCCCATTACGTCATGCTTCAGAAATGTGGAAAATGGTCCGTTTACAAATGTTTTATTTTTGAACGTCAGTTCACATTTGTAGGTGGATCATCAGTGTTAGAGCTAAAATTAGCATGTTTAAAGTGATTTTCATGCTTCCAGGGGCTCGGGAAGTGAAATAAATACCATTTGGAGGCATTTAATGTTCGAGCAAAAACGGCTGATTTTCGACAAAAGAGATAACACCCCCCCATTACGTCATGCTTCAGAAATGTGGAAAATGGTCCATTTTCAAATGTTTTATTTTTGAACGTCAGTTCACATTTGTAGGTGGATCATCAGTGTTAGAGCTAAAATTAGCATGTTTAAAGTGATTTTCATGCTTCCAGGGGCTCGGGAAGTTAATTAAATACCATTTGGAGGCATTTAATGTTCGAGCAAAAACGGCTGATTTTCGACAAAAGAGATAACACCCCCCCACTACGTCATGCTTCAGAAATGTGGAAAATGGTCCGTTTTCAAATGTTTTATTTTTGAACATCAGTTCACATTTGTAGGTGGATCATCAGTGTTAGAGCTAAAATTAGCATGTTTAAAGTGATTTTCATGCTTCCAGGGGCCCAAAACACAAGATTTATGGAATGGTTAAAAGTGCATGAAAATGGCCAATTTACTCACTCTGAGTTCTCAAAAAGGGTTTCTTCACCCCGGGAAGTTAATTAAATACCATTTGGAGGCATTTAATGTTCGAGCAAAAACTGCTGATTTTCGACAAAAGAGATAACACCCCCCCATTACGTCATGCTTCAGAAATGTGGAAAATGGTCCGTTTTCAAATGTTTTATTTTTGAACGTCAGTTCACATTTGTAGGTGGATCATCAGTGTTAGAGCTAAAATTAGCATGTTTAAAGTGATTTTCATGCTTCCAGGGGCTCTGGAAGTGAAATAAATACCATTTGGAGGCATTTAATGTTCGAGCAAAAACGGCTGATTTTCGACAAAAGAGATAACACCCCCCCATTACGTCATGCTTCAGAAATGTGGAAAATGGTCCGTTTTCAAATGTTTTATTTTTGAACGTCAGTTCACATTTGTAGGTGGATCATCAGTGTTAGAGCTAAAATTAGCATGTTTAAAGTGATTTTCATGCTTCCAGGGGCTCGGGAAGTTAATTAAATACCATTTGGAGGCATTTAATGTTCGAGCAAAAACGGCTGATTTTCGACAAAAGAGATAACACCCCCCCATTACGTCATGCTTCAGAAATGTGGAAAATGGTCCGTTTTCAAATGTTTTATTTTTGAACGTCAGTTCACATTTGTAGGTGGATCATCAGTGTTAGAGCTAAAATTAGCATGTTTAAAGTGATTTTCATGCTTCCAGGGGCCCAAAACACAAGATTTATGGAATGGTTAAAAGTGCATGAAAATGGCCAATTTATTCACTCTGAGTTCTCAAAAAGGGTTTCTTCACCCCGGGAAGTTAATTAAATACCATTTGGAGGCATTTAATGTTCGAGCAAAAACGGCTGATTTTCGACAAAAGAGATAACACCCCCCCATTACGTCATGCTTCAGAAATGTGGAAAATGGTCCGTTTTCAAATGTTTTATTTTTGAACGTCAGTTCACATTTGTAGGTGGATCATCAGTGTTAGAGCTAAAATTAGCATGTTTAAAGTGATTTTCATGCTTCCAGGGGCCCAAAACACAAGATTAATGGAAAGGGGCGACCATTCGGTCCCCCCGAACGTATGGTGGAGTACCACGATCCCACCGGGAAGCCATCTTGGGCGGGAGGCGAGCCTCGGCTGGTATGCCCGAAGCGGTGTAGCCGGGGCGCGCCTTTTTCCCGCCCTGGAGTGGGCTGGCCTAGACACTGACGCGGCCGGCCACGCCCTTGGGGCAGGCCGGGGCGGGTTTACGCCCGCCCTGAAGACGGATAAAAGGAGCAACAAGCCAAGAAAGCATCCTCTTGTTCCTGTGCTCTGAAGCTGCACCTCCTCGCTGCACGTGAGCTCGAGACGGAACGAAGAGCCAATTTTGAGCGTTGTAATCTTTCTTGTTTGTTTTGCAGATACTCGGTTTGGAGAATGCCCAAGAAAGCGGGAAAGCGAATGACTACCGAACAGATGCTGCGTGTTCTTATGAAAGAGGTGACCGACCTAAAGAGGCGAATGGCGGATAAAGACGAGGAAGGGGGACCGAAACGTCCTTTGGCAGGAGCAGCTCCGGGAGGAAAAGGCAAGAGGCCCAGAAGGGGAGCAGCTGGGGGAGACATCCCGGTTCCCTGTACCCCACTCGAAAAACCAACTCCGGCGCCGGAAGAGGGGAATCCGATTCCCGTGGTGGTCACCCCCGTGTCCGGGGAGGATATGCCGCCCGAGCTGGCAGCACAATTAGCAGCGTGGTTGGGTAAAGGTAGCAAGGGCGCCACGGCTGACGACGCGCAGGTATTGATGAAACAACTGCGTGAAACAAGGGAAGCGGCTGCGGCAGTAGAGAAGCCACCTGGAACAGGTCCAGTCGCAGATACAGCTTCCGGTTCAGGTAAGCGGCCATTGCCGATTGCAAGGGATGAGTCTGCACCCTCACGAAGGGAAAAGTTGGGTCAACATGTCCCTTTGGCTATTAAAGAGAAGATATGGGCAGATGAGTATATAAACATCTTCTCGTTGCTTACCGATCATTATGAAATGGAGCATGTTAAGAGCCAGAAGGAGCTCATGCATCCGAGTGTTTGGCGCGCAAAGATGGCCGCCTTTAAGGTAAATGAAAACATTGGCACTTGGGGCAGAGCATGGGGGATTTTTACATCCATCATGGGTGAACGTAGGCCCGAATTGCTGTCCGAATTGCCGATTTATCAGTCACGGATCATGGGGTATTCTGTATCACACGAGGGCAATCAATGGTTCTGTTGCGATAATATTTTCAGAAAAGCGAAAGAACATGATAAAAACTTAACTTGGGATTGTTATGATTCTGTGTCTTGGTCCAAAATGGAAGATACTGGTATGTTGAAGTTGCCATTGGTAGGGAGTAGCGTGGGTGAATCCTCCCGCCAATATGCTGGGACGCCCTTTCGATTAGGTACGAGTTACGACAACCACTCGAGGCCGATCGGCAACGCAGGTAAAAGGGGGATTTGTTGGAACTTTAACAGGGGTAAATGTACGAGGCCACAGGGGTCTTGCAAATTTAGGCACGAATGTGGTGGGTGTGGGCAAGCATCCCATCCTGAGTCCATGTGCAGAGCCAAAACGGGTGATAACGGGGGTAGAGGAGGCGCCAAACAGGTCTGATAAAGTCCGAGGGGCACCTTTACCTACTCCGATTGATACCATGGCAATGATTCCCTGGCTCAGCGAATACCCGGATCACGCTTCCGCTGGGGTGTTGCGGAACGGGTTTTCATATGGTTTCCGCATTCCAGTGGGGGAGTTTCAGGGTATAGCGAAATGTAAAAATCAAATATCGGTCTTGCAACATACGTCCGTGGTACAGGAGAAGATCGGGAAAGAGGTTACTCGAGGTCGAGTCGCCGGTCCATTTAATGTGCCACCAGTTGCTAACTTTGTTTGTTCCCCTTTAGGGGTGGTCCCCAAGAAGGACCCGGGTGAGTTTCGGCTGATACATAATCTATCAGCCCCACGTGGTCTTTCCGTAAACGATGCGATAGACCCGGAAGTGTGTTCGGTGCGGTACGCATCCTTCGATGAGGCCGTAGCCATATTGAATCGCCTGGGGCCCGGTGCGCTGATGGCGAAATCTGATATCGAGTCAGCGTTCCGGTTGCTCCCGGTACATCCAGACGACCAGCGTCTCCTTGGTTTCATGTTTCAGGGTCACTATTACATGGATCGGTGTATGCCGATGGGGTGCTCTATATCTTGTGCCTATTTTGAAAAGTTCAGTTGTTTCCTGCATTGGGTCTTCACAAAGAAGACGGGGTTTCAACATGTTATGCATTATCTCGATGACTTTTTGTTTCTGGGGGCAGCCGGGGATCCGGTATGTGGACAGGCTTTGACTGAATTTTGTGTCTTGATGAAGCAGTTTGGCGTGCCATTGGCACCAGGTAAGACTGTGGGTCCCTCGACTTGCCTCGAGTTTCTGGGGATCGAGCTCGACTCTGAAGAAGGTTGTTTTCGTTTACCAGAAGACAAAGTGTTAAGATTCAGGGCATGCCTGCAAACGTGTATAAGTGAGTCCAAGGTTAAGCTACATCAATTACAACAATTGGTGGGACAGTTGAATTTTGCCCTAAGAGTAATACCGATGGCCCGCCCCTTCTCCCGCTCGATCGCTCAAGCCATGGTCGGCCTGAAGGAGGGTCATCATCGCACGAGGCTCTCGGCTGAGGTTCGCCAGGACATGCGCATTTGGTTGGCATTTATGGCGGACTTCAATGGTCGAATTGTCTGGAATAAACCGGCGGTGTCCTCCGAAGAGCTGGGGCTGTGGACAGATTCGGCTGGGAGCATTGGTTTTGGTGCCATATTCGGCACACAATGGTCGGCTCAAAAATGGCCGTTATGGTGGCATGAGTGTGGGCTGACAAGTAACATTGCCTTTCTTGAACTTTTTCCCATTCTGGTGGCCCTGAAAACTTGGCCTGAGGGATTCAGAGATCACTCTGTGGTGTTTTGGTCCGATAACATGACCGTGGTTGAGTGTATCAATAGCCAGGCAGCACGATGGAAATGGATGCTGAGATTGCTCAAGGAAATTGTGTTATTGTGTTTGCAATTAAACGTGTTATTTAGGGCAAGACATGTGCCGGGGGTAATGAATCAAGCGGCTGATGCGCTTTCTCGTTTTCGTATGCAGGCCTTCTGGGGTTTTCTGCCCACAGCGGACCCGGTGCCGGCACCCTTTCCCGAAGCTCTCTGGTCTCTCGGTGCCCCGAACTACAGAACCTCGTGGGAGAGAGTTTAGCACCCCGGACAAGGAAGGCATATGAAGGGGCGTTCCGAGCCTATTGGGCCTTTTTGGGGACTGCTAGGGGAGAGCTTTGGGGCCAGGAAGAGCTAGTAGTAAAATTTCTGCTGTCTTTACATCAGGCAGGCAAATTAGTGGCTACGGCCCAGAGGCATCGGGCCGCCATTTCCTTCATGGCAAGGGCTCATGGGATCCAGGACCCGACTGCGTCTTTTGTTGTGCAAAAAGCGCTACGTGGGTGGCAACGCCTTGAGGGTCGCAGAGTAGATGAAAGGCGCCCGATAGGTTTGGATAGGTTGGCCCTGTTATTATCCATACTCCCTGCAACGTGTTCATCCCGGTATGAAACAGTGTTATTCCGAGCCGCTTTTACGCTGGCATTCCATGGGGCTATGCGGGTAAGCGAACTAGTGGCAAGGAACAAGCAGGATGTGATGGGGGGACTGTGCCGAGAGCACGTTCAGATCAGAGGGGGGACAATGACTGTCTCGTTCGTCAGGTCCAAGACCGATCAGGGTGCGATGGGTGACTGCATAATTATACAAGGGATTCCCGGGTCCTCCATGTGCCCAGTGAGTTGTGTAGAGGAGTATTTGGCACAAAGGGTGGCATCATGGGGGGGGACTTTGTTGAGACACGCTGACGCCACCCCACTGACGAGGTTTCAGTTTCAGCGGGTGCTTGCGATGTCGATTGCCGCTGCGGGCTTGAACCCGGGCGAGTTTGGGACCCATTCCTTTCGGATAGGGGCTGCTACAGAGGCTACAGCCAGGGGTCTGAATGTCGAACAAGTTAAACGTGTGGGGCGTTGGTCCTCCAACTGTTATAAAAGGTATGTGCGGTTGCACATGTTGTGAAGCTGTAATGATGTACTCACGCTTCTTGTTTTGTTTGGTTTCAGTTGCGCAAGCCTACGAGGCGGGGCGGACTATGCAGTCGACCCAACACCGGGCCAGCGGTCAGACATCACCGGCTGTGAAAGAGGAGGTGTGGGTCGTGGGCCACTCATACGTGAGGCGTGCCGCGGACGTATTCAAGGCAGGTGACATGATTCACGTGGCTGGGGAATACGGGTACAGGGTAAGCATGAGCGGATTTTGCGGATTGGCAATCCGCGAATTTGCGGATTTGCAAACTCGCAATCCGCAAAATCCGCGAATTCCCGCGAATTTGCGGATTTTTTTTTTTTTTGTGTTCGCCCGTGTTTCTGCCAGTTCGCGAGGGTTTTTACAATTTCGCAATTTGCGAACTTACCTGTCGGGTCGCAAGTTTTGCGAACTTGTTGTTTCTACGTGTCCAACCTGTTTGGGACACTCTTCTTCATCACTGCCACTCTCTGTCACCACTGCCACTCTCTGACTACTCATGCCACCCTCTGGCCCACCCATGCCACCCTCTGTTTCATCACCACACCCTCTGGTTGTCCAGTGTACATTATTTTTGGCAAAGCAAAGCACACCTTCCCTGCCTCAAGTGACCTGAATTAATTTGGGGCTGATTAATGTGTCACAGAATATTTTTTTAGCTGGCACCTGCTTCCTTAGTGCGCCCTGATTAGTGATCTTTTGCACTTGCTAAGTGCTTTCATTGTTGCAAAATTAGTTACAACACCTGCCCTGCCCCAACTGACAATAATGAATTAGGGGCTGATTAATGGATTTTAACTTCCAGCCTGGCACCTGCTTGTCTCCCTTAGCTGTAATTCAGGACCTTTGTGGCATATGTGTAACTATTCTGAGGTTCAGAGCAGGGTCACATAATAGTTGCAACTGGCAACTGAACTCTGGAGGGGCCCCTCAGGAAGCACTACAGGAAATGGCTACTAATGATGAGCCTGAACTTTTGAACCTGGTAAGTAGTTACTTTCAGTTTTGCTAAAATCGTATTTCTGCAATTTCGCACTTATTCGCGGGGCGCGAACTCACGCGAACAGTGCGAGCAGTGCGAGCAAAATCCGCTGTTCGCGGATTTGCGGATTTTTCAGGAAATTCGCAAATCTCGCGGATTGCGGATTTCCCGAAAATCCGCAAAATCCGCGAGCGGAACGGATTTTCCGCCCATGCCTAGTACAGGGTGTCCTTCTACGGAAGGGGCGGACTCTGTATTGACCAGTTTCAATCATTTTTCGAGGGTTTGCTAGGGCGGACAAGGTCACCGCCGTCTATAGTCATAGTACATCTTGGGGGCAATGATTTGGTCACCACTGGTAGACGACTTCTTCTTGAGGCGATGCTTTCCACTGTAAGTTGGTTGGTGAGGAGAGTTCCAGGGTGCACGATTGCATGGTCCCATATGATCCCACGAAAAGTATGGCGGGGGGCTATTTCTGTTTCTGCTCTGAATCATTCAGTAAGAAAAATCAATAACAAAGTGAGTAGATTGTTCCGTTCCAATACACTGCATTCGATTTCGCATGGTTGTATTACTGGTGACAGCATGTATTTGGGGGATGGTGTTCACTTGTCCCGGGTGGGGAACGAGTTACTCATAGGAGACTTGATGGCTTGGCTAAAGACTTTAGGACATGACCTTTAGGTAGGAGTTTTGTGGGGGGTCCGGATAGCCGGTCAACTATCCGGCCTGTGGCGGTAAGGTCATGATCGGTGAGCACTAATTGGAAGATCCCTATGAGTGGGCGTCACCCATTACGGATGGGAGCGCTCGAGGGAGGTGGCCATTGGCCCCTCAACGGGGAGGCGGTCCCTTCTAAGGATGGGCCGCCGAAAGGAAAGGAAAGGCGGTCAAGGCCCCTTCCTGGGTAGGAGGGGCTACAGCCCTTTCCTGGGGAATTTCCCGGGGCCAGGACATCTGCGACGGCAGATGTGGTAAGTTGTGTGGGGTTTGGGGAGGGGTCTACGCTACCTTCTAGATACCTCACACGAGTCCTCGGACGACCTTTAAGTGGCGTCGAGTTTATTGGGGCCCCCGTCAAGTCAAGGGAAATTGGTAGTTGCACTTGAGGTACACCTCTGTGCAGTCGCCCCTCACAAGTGAGGGGGATATTTCTGGTTTAGGGATCTTGACACCGGTTACGACCTTGCCGTTGGCCCTTAAACGTTAGGATGTACAATTTCAAATTGCAAAGTTAATATTTTGTAGGATGTTAGTTCGGCTAGGAGAACCTTTGTATTAGAGAATATGTTAAGGTTAGCCAAACATCGCAATGTGGTAATGAAATTGTACATAATATGAAACTGTTATTTTAATGTTTTAATTTTGTTTCATATTTTAATAAATACGGCCGGGAGGGTCACTCCCTCCCGTCTTCCAAAAGTTCAGAACTGTTTCCGGTTTCCCATCCTTGGGGATTGTGTTGAGAGGGGGTGGCGGGTATCTCAGCCATATGGAAAGGGGCGACCATTCGGTCCCCCCGAACGTATGGTGGAGTACCACGATCCCCCCGGGAAGCCATCTTGGGCGGGAGGCGAGCCTCGGCTGGTATGCCCGAAGCGGCGTAGCCGGGGCGCGCCTTTTTCCCGCCCTGGAGTGGGCTGGCCTAGACACTGACGCGGCCGGCCACGCCCTTGGGGCAGGCCGGGGCGGGTTTACGCCCGCCCTGAAGACGGATAAAAGGAGCAACAAGCCAAGAAAGCATCCTCTTGTTCCTGTGCTCTGAAGCTGCACCTCCTCGCTGCACGTGAGCTCGAGACGGAACGAAGAGCCAATTTTGACCCACCCACCAGCCCCTGAGGACAGCAAGTGGTTTTGAATAAAGTTTTGATGTGGTAACTTTAATTTTGTTTGTAGGTTGGGATTATTGTCATGATAACTTTGAATATGCAATACAGAATGGTCGATTTGTGGTATGTTTTGTGAATAAAGTAATCCTGCTCTAGTAAGCATGCTTTAATAAAGTGGTTGTTGTTACTGTCTTTTAGGTAATTTAGTCATTTAGTTTAGAATTGTCGTATTTATTTTGGTCGGGCGGTAAGGTCATGATCGGTGAGCACTAATTGGAAGATCCCTATGAGTGGGCGTCACCCATTACGGATGGGAGCGCTCGAGGGAGGTGGCCATTGGCCCCTCAACGGGGAGGCGGTCCCTTCTAAGGATGGGCCGCCGAAAGGAAAGGAAAGGCGGTCAAGGCCCCTTCCTGGGTAGGAGGGGCTACAGCCCTCTCCTGGGGAATTTCCCGGGGCCAGGACATCTGCGACGGCAGATGTGGTAAGTTCTGTGGGGTTTGGGGAGGGGTCTACGCTACCTTCTAGATACCTCACACGAGTCCTCGGACGACCTTTAAGTGGCGTCGAGTTTATTGGGGCCCCCGTCAAGTCAAGGGAAATTGGTAGTTGCACTTGAGGTACACCTCTGTGCAGTCGCCCCTCACAAGTGAGGGGGATATTTCTGGTTAAGGGATCTTGACACCGGTTACGACCTTGCCGTTGGCCCTTAAACGTTAGGATGTACAATTTCAAATTGCAAAGTTAATATTTTGTAGGATGTTAGTTCGGCTAGGAGAACCTTTGTATTAGAGAATATGTTAAGGTTAGCCAAACATCGCAATGTGGTAATGAAATTGTACATAATATGAAACTGTTATTTTAATGTTTTAATTTTGTTTCATATTTTAATAAATACGGCCGGGAGGGTCACTCCCTCCCGTCTTCCAAAAGTTCAGAACTGTTTCCGGTTTCCCATCCTTGGGGATTGTGTTGAGAGGGGGTGGCGGGTATCTCAGCCATATGGAATGGTTAAAAGTGAATGAAAATGGCCAATTTACTCACTCTGAGTACTCAAAAAGGGTTTCTTCACCCCGGGAAGTGAAATAAATACCATTTGGAGGCATTTAATGTTCGAGCAAAAACTGATGATTTTCGACAAAAGAGATAACACCCCCCCATTACGTCATGCTTCAGAAATGTGGAAAATGGTCCGTTTTCAAATGTTTTATTTTTGAACGTCATTTCACATTTGTAGGTGGATCATCAGTGTTAGAGCTAAAATTAGCATGTTTAAAGTGATTTTCATGCTTCCAGGGGCTCGGGAAGTGAAATAAATACCATTTGGAGGCATTTCATGTTCGAGCAAAAACGGCTGATTTTCGACAAAAGAGATAACACCCCCCCATTACGTCATGCTTCAGAAATGTGGAAAATGGTCCGTTTTCAAATGTTTTATTTTTGAACGTCAGTTCACATTTGTAGGTGGATCATCAGTGTTAGAGCTAAAATTAGCATGTTTAAAGTGATTTTCATGCTTCCAGGGGCTCGGGAAGTTAATTAAATACCATTTGGAGGCATTTAATGTTCGAGCAAAAACGGCTGATTTTCGACAAAAGAGATAACACCCCCCCATTACGTCATGCTTCAGAAATGTGGAAAATGGTCCGTTTTCAAATGTTTTATTTTTGAATGTCAGTTCACATTTGTAGGTGGATCATCAGTGTTAGAGCTAAAATTAGCATGTTTAAAGTGATTTTCATGCTTCCAGGGGCCCAAAACACAAGATTTATGGAATGGTTAAAAGTGCATGAAAATGGCCAATTTACTCACTCTGAGTTCTCAAAAAGGGTTTCTTCACCCCGGGAAGTTAATTAAATACCATTTGGAGGCATTTAATGTTCGAGCAAAAACGGCTGATTTTCGACAAAAGAGATAACACCCCCCCATTACGTCATGCTTCAGAAATGTGGAAAATGGTCCGTTTTCAAATGTTTTATTTTTGAACGTCAGTTCACATTTGTAGGTGGATCATCAGTGTTAGAGCTAAAATTAGCATGTTTAAAGTGATTTTCATGCTTCCAGGGGCCCAAAACACAAGATTAATGGAATGGTTAAAAGTGAATGAAAATGGCCAATTTACTCACTCTGAGTTCTCAAAAAGGGTTTCTTCACCCCGGGAAGTGAAATAAATACCATTTGGAGGCATTTAATGTTCGAGCAAAAACGGCTGATTTTCGACAAAAGAGATAACACCCCCCCATTACGTCATGCTTCAGAAATGTGGAAAATGGTCCGTTTTCAAATGTTTTATTTTTGAACGTCAGTTCACATTTGTAGGTGGATCATCAGTGTTAGAGCTAAAATTAGCATGTTTAAAGTGATTTTCATGCTTCCAGGGGCTCGGGAAGTGAAATAAATACCATTTGGAGGCATTTAATGTTCGAGCAAAAACGGCTGATTTTCGACAAAAGAGATAACACCCCCCAATTACGTCATGCTTCAGAAATGTGGAAAATGGTCCGTTTTCAAATGTTTGATTTTTGAACGTCAGTTCACATTTGTAGGTGGATCATCAGTGTTAGAGCTAAAATTAGCATGTTTAAAGTGATTTTCATGCTTCCAGGGGCCCAAAACACAAGATTTATGGAATGGTTAAAAGTGCATGAAAATGGCCAATTTACTCACTCTGAGTTCTCAAAAAGGGTTTCTTCACCCCGGGAAGTTAATTAAATACCATTTGGAGGCATTTAATGTTCGAGCAAAAACGGCTGATTTTCGACAAAAGAGATAACACCCCCCCACTACGTCATGCTTCAGAAATGTGGAAAATGGTCCGTTTTCAAATGTTTTATTTTTGAACGTCAGTTCACATTTGTAGGTGGATCATCAGTGTTAGAGCTAAAATTAGCATGTTTAAAGTGATTTTCATGCTTCCAGGGGCCCAAAACACAAGATTTATGGAATGGTTAAAAGTGCATGAAAATGGCCAATTTACTCACTCTGAGTTCTCAAAAAGGGTTTCTTCACCCCGGGAAGTTAATTAAATACCATTTGGAGGCATTTAATGTTCGAGCAAAAACGGCTGATTTTCGACAAAAGAGATAACACCCCCCCATTACGTCATGCTTCAGAAATGTGGAAAATGGTCCGTTTTCAAATGTTTTATTTTTGAACGTCAGTTCACATTTGTAGGTGGATCATCAGTGTTAGAGCTAAAATTAGCATGTTTAAAGTGATTTTCATGCTTCCAGGGGCTCGGCAAGTGAAATAAATACCATTTGGAGGCATTTAATGTTCGAGCCAAAACTGCTGATTTTCGACAAAAGAGATAACACCCCCCCATTACGTCATGCTTCAGAAATGTGGAAAATAGTCCATTTTCAAATGTTTTATTTTTGAACGTCATTTCACATTTGTAGGTGGATCATCAGTGTTAGAGCTAAAATTAGCATGTTTAAAGTGATTTTCATGCTTCCAGGGGCTCGGGAAGTTAATTAAATACCATTTGGAGGCATTTAATGTTCGAGCAAAAACGGCAGATTTTCGACAAAAGAGATAACACCCCCCCATTACGTCATGCTTCAGAAATGTGGAAAATGGTCCGTTTTCAAATGTTTTATTTTTGAACGTCAGTTCACATTTGTAGGTGGATCATCAGTGTTAGAGCTAAAATTAGCATGTTTAAAGTGATTTTCATGCTTCCAGGGGCCCAAAACACAAGATTTATGGAATGGTTAAAAGTGCATGAAAATGGCCAATTTACTCGCTCTGAGTTCTCAAAAAGGGTTTCTTCACCCCGGGAAGTTAATTAAATACCATTTGGAGGCATTTAATGTTCGAGCAAAAACGGCTGATTTTCGACAAAAGAGATAACACCCCCCCATTACGTCATGCTTCAGAAATGTGGAAAATGGTCCGTTTTCAAATGTTTTATTTTTGAACGTCAGTTCACATTTGTAGGTGGATCATCAGTGTTAGAGCTAAAATTAGCATGTTTAAAGTGATTTTCATGCTTCCAGGGGCCCAAAACACAAGATTAATGGAATAGTTAAAAGTGCATGAAAATGGCCAATTTACTCACTCTGAGTTCTCAAAAAGGGTTTCTTCACCCCGGGAAGTTAATTAAATACCATTTGGAGGCATTTAATGTTCGAGCAAAAATGGCTGATTTTCGACAAAAGAAATAACACCCCCCCATTACGTCATGCTTCAGAAATTTGGAAAATGGTCCGTTTTCAAATGTTTTATTTTTGAACGTCAGTTCACATTTGTAGGTGGATCATCAGTGTTAGAGCTAAAATTAGCATGTTTAAAGTGATTTTCATGCTTCCAGGGGCCCAAAACAAAAGATTAATGGAATGGTTAAAAGTGCATGAAAATGGCCAATTTACTCACTCTGAGTTCTCAAAAAGGGTTTCTTCACCCCGGGAAGTTAATTAAATACCATTTGGAGGCATTTAATGTTCGAGCAAAAACGGCTGATTTTCGACAAAAGAGATAACACCCCCCCATTACGTCATGCTTCAGAAATGTGGAAAATGGTCGGTTTTCAAATGTTTTATTTTTGAACGTCAGTTCACTTTTGTAGGTGGATCATCAGTGTTAGAGCTAAAATTAGCATGTTTAAAGTGATTTTCATGCTTCCAGGGGCCCAAAACACAAGATTAATGGAATGGTTAAAAGTGCATGAAAATGGCCAATTTACTCACTCTGAGTTCTCAAAAAGGGTTTCTTCACCCCGGGAAGTTAATTAAATACCATTTGGAGGCATTTAATGTTCGAGCAAAAACGGCTGATTTTCGACAAAAGAGATAACACCCCCCCATTACGTCATGCTTCAGAAATGTGGAAAATGGTCCGTTTTCAAATGTTTTATTTTTGAACGTCAGTTCACATTTGTAGGTGGATCATCAGTGTTAGAGCTAAAATTAGCATGTTTAAAGTGATTTTCATGCTTCCAGGGGCCCAAAACACAAGATTAATGGAATGGTTAAAAGTGCATGAAAATGGCCAATTTACTCACTCTGAGTTCTCAAAAAGGGTTTCTTCACCCCGGGAAGTTAATTAAATACCATTTGGAGGCATTTAATGTTCGAGCAAAAACGGCTGATTTTCGACAAAAGAGATAACACCCCCCCATTACGTCATGCTTCAGAAATGTGGAAAATGGTCCGTTTTCAAATGTTTTATTTTTGAACGTCAGTTCACATTTGTAGGTGGATCATCAGTGTTAGAGCTAAAATTAGCATGTTTAAAGTGATTTTCATGCTTCCAGGGGCTCGGGAAGTGAAATAAATACCATTTGGAGGCATTTAATGTTCGAGCAAAAACGGCTGATTTTCGACAAAAGAGATAACACCCCCCAATTACGTCATGCTTCGGAAATGTGGAAAATGGTCCGTTTTCAAATGTTTTATTTTTGAACGTCAGTTCACATTTGTAGGTGGATCATCAGTGTTAGAGCTAAAATTAGCATGTTTAAAGTGATTTTCATGCTTCCAGGGGCTCGGGAAATGAAATAAATACCATTTGGAGGCATTTAATGTTCGCGCAAAAACGGCTGATTTTCGACAAAAGAGATAACACCCCCCCATTACGTCTTGCTTCAGAAATGTGGAAAATGGTCCGTTTACAAATGTTTTATTTTTGAACGTCAGTTCACATTTGTAGGTGGATCATCAGTGTTAGAGCTAAAATTAGCATGTTTAAAGTGATTTTCATGCTTCCAGGGGCTCGGGAAGTGAAATAAATACCATTTGGAGGCATTTAATGTTCGAGCAAAAACGGCTGATTTTCGACAAAAGAGATAACACCCCCCCATTACGTCATGCTTCAGAAATGTGGAAAATGGTCCGTTTTCAAATGTTTTATTTTTGAACGTCAGTTCACATTTGTAGGTGGATCATCAGTGTTAGAGCTAAAATTAGCATGTTTAAAGTGATTTTCATGCTTCCAGGGGCTCGGGAAGTTAATTAAATACCATTTGGAGGCATTTAATGTTCGAGCAAAAACGGCTGATTTTCGACAAAAGAGATAACACCCCCCCACTACGTCATGCTTCAGAAATGTGGAAAATGGTCCGTTTTCAAATGTTTTATTTTTGAACGTCAGTTCACATTTGTAGGTGGATCATCAGTGTTAGAGCTAAAATTAGCATGTTTAAAGTGATTTTCATGCTTCCAGGGGCCCAAAACACAAGATTTATGGAATGGTTAAAAGTGCATGAAAATGGCCAATTTACTCACTCTGAGTTCTCAAAAAGGGTTTCTTCACCCCGGGAAGTTAATTAAATACCATTTGGAGGCATTTAATGTTCGAGCAAAAACTGATGATTTTCGACAAAAGAGATAACACCCCCCCATTACGTCATACTTCAGAAATGTGGAAAATGGTCCGTTTTCAAATGTTTTATTTTTGAACGTCAGTTCACATTTGTAGGTGGATCATCAGTGTTAGAGCTAAAATTAGCATGTTTAAAGTGATTTTCATGCTTCCAGGGGCTCGGGAAGTGAAATAAATACCATTTGGAGGCATTTAATGTTCGAGCAAAAACGGCTGATTTTCGACAAAAGAGATAACACCCCCCCATTACGTCATGCTTCAGAAATGTGGAAAATGGTCCGTTTTCAAATGTTTTATTTTTGAACGTCAGTTCACATTTGTAGGTGGATCATCAGTGTTAGAGCTAAAATTAGCATGTTTAAAGTGATTTTCATGCTTCCAGGGGCTCGGGAAGTTAATTAAATACCATTTGGAGGCATTTAATGTTCGAGCAAAAACGGCTGATTTTCGACAAAAGAGATAACACCCCCCCATTACGTCATGCTTCAGAAATGTGGAAAATGGTACGTTTTCAAATGTTTTATTTTTGAACGTCAGTTCACATTTGTAGGTGGATCATCAGTGTTAGAGCTAAAATTAGCATGTTTAAAGTGATTTTCATGCTTCCAGGGGCCCAAAACACAAGATTTATGGAATGGTTAAAAGTGAATGAAAATGGCCAATTTACTCACTCTGAGTTCTCAAAAAGGGTTTCTTCACCCCGGGAAGTGAAATAAATACCATTTGGAGGCATTTAATGTTCGAGCAAAAACGGCTGATTTTCGACAAAAGAGATAACACCCCCCCATTACGTCATGCTTCAGAAATGTGGAAAATGGTCCGTTTTCAAATGTTTTATTTTTGAACGTCAGTTCACATTTGTAGGTGGATCATCAGTGTTAGAGCTAAAATTAGCATGTTTAAAGTGATTTTCATGCTTCCAGGGGCTCGGGAAGTGAAATAAATACCATTTGGAGGCATTTAATGTTCGAGCAAAAACGGCTGATTTTCGACAAAAGAGATAACACCCCCCAATTACGTCATGCTTCCGAAATGTGGAAAATGGTCCGTTTTCAAATGTTTTATTTTTGAACGTCAGTTCACATTTGTAGGTGGATCATTAGTGTTAGAGCTAAAATTAGCATGTTTAAAGTGATTTTCATGCCTCCAGGGGCCCAAAACACAAGATTAATGGAATGGTTAAAAGTGCATGAAAATGGCCAATTTACTCACTCTGAGTTCTCAAAAAGGGTTTCTTCACCCCGGGAAGTGAAATAAATACCATTTGGAGGCATTTAATGTTCGAGCAAAAACGGCTGATTTTCGACAAAAGAGATAACACCCCCCCATTACGTCATGCTTCAGAAATGTGGAAAATGGTCCGTTTTCAAATGTTTTATTTTTGAACGTCAGTTCACATTTGTAGGTGGATCATCAGTGTTAGAGCTAAAATTAGCATGTTTAAAGTGATTTTCATGCTTCCAGGGGCTCGGGAAGTTAATTAAATACCATTTGGAGGCATTTAATGTTCGAGCAAAAACGGCTGATTTTCGACAAAAGAGATAACACCCCCCCATTACGTCATGCTTCAGAAATGTGGAAAATGGTCCGTTTTCAAATGTTTGATTTTTGAACGTCAGTTCACATTTGTAGGTGGATCATCAGTGTTAGAGCTAAAATTAGCATGTTTAAAGTGATTTTCATGCTTCCAGGGGCCCAAAACACAAGATTTATGGAATGGTTAAAAGTGCATGAAAATGGCCAATTTACTCACTCTGAGTTCTCAAAAAGGGTTTCTTCACCCCGGGAAGTTAATTAAATACCATTTGGAGGCATTTAATGTTCGAGCAAAAACGGCTGATTTTCGACAAAAGAGATAACACCCCCCCATTACGTCATGCTTCAGAAATGTGGAAAATGGTCCGTTTTCAAATGTTTTATTTTTGAACGTCAGTTCACATTTGTAGGTGGATCATCAGTGTTAGAGCTAAAATTAGCATGTTTAAAGTGATTTTCATGCTTCCAGGGGCTCGGGAAGTGAAATAAATACCATTTGGAGGCATTTAATGTTCGCGCAAAAACGGCTGATTTTCGACAAAAGAGATAACACCCCCCCATTACGTCTTGCTTCAGAAATGTGGAAAATGGTCCGTTTACAAATGTTTTATTTTTGAACGTCAGTTCACATTTGTAGGTGGATCATCAGTGTTAGAGCTAAAATTAGCATGTTTAAAGTGATTTTCATGCTTCCAGGGGCTCGGGAAGTGAAATAAATACCATTTGGAGGCATTTAATGTTCGAGCAAAAACGGCTGATTTTCGACAAAAGAGATAACACCCCCCCATTACGTCATGCTTCAGAAATGTGGAAAATGGTCCGTTTTCAAATGTTTTATTTTTGAACGTCAGTTCACATTTGTAGGTGGATCATCAATGTTAGAGCTAAAATTAGCATGTTTAAAGTGATTTTCATGCTTCCTGGGGCTCGGGAAGTGAAATAAATACCATTTGGAGGCATTTAATGTTCGAGCAAAAACGGCTGATTTTCGACAAAAGAGATAACACCCCCCCATTACGTCATGCTTCAGAAATGTGGAAAATGGTCCGTTTTCAAATGTTTTATTTTTGAACGTCAGTTCACATTTGTAGGTGGATCATCAGTGTTAGAGCTAAAATTAGCATGTTTAAAGTGATTTTCATGCTTCCAGGGGCTCGGGAAGTTAATTAAATACCATTTGGAGGCATTTAATGTTCGAGCAAAAACGGCTGATTTTCGACAAAAGAGATAACACCCCCCCATTACGTCATGCTTCAGAAATGTGGAAAATGGTCCGTTTTCAAATGTTTTATTTTTGAACATCAGTTCACATTTGTAGGTGGATCATCAGTGTTAGAGCTAAAATTAGCATGTTTAAAGTGATTTTCATGCTTCCAGGGGCCCAAAACACAAGATTTATGGAATGGTTAAAAGTGCATGAAAATGGCCAATTTACTCACTCTGAGTTCTCAAAAAGGGTTTCTTCACCCCGGGAAGTTAATTAAATACCATTTGGAGGCATTTAATGTTCGAGCAAAAACGGCTGATTTTCGACAAAAGAGATAACACCCCCCCATTACGTCATGCTTCAGAAATGTGGAAAATGGTCCGTTTTCAAATGTTTTATTTTTGAACGTCAGTTCACATTTGTAGGTGGATCATCAGTGTTAGAGCTAAAATTAGCATGTTTAAAGTGATTTTCATGCTTCCAGGGGCCCAAAACACAAGATTTATGGAATGGTTAAAAGTGCATGAAAATGGCCAATTTACTCACTCTGAGTTCTCAAAAAGGGTTTCTTCACCCCGGAAAGTTAATTAAATACCATTTGGAGGCATTTAATGTTCGAGCAAAAACGGCTGATTTTCGACAAAAGAGATAACACCCCCCCATTACGTCATGCTTCAGAAATGTGGAAAATGGTCCGTTTTCAAATGTTTTATTTTTGAACGTCAGTTCACATTTGTAGGTGGATCATCAGTGTTAGAGCTAAAATTAGCATGTTTAAAGTGATTTTCATGCTTCCAGGGGCTCGGGAAGTGAAATAAATACCATTTGGAGGCATTTAATGTTCGAGCAAAAACGGCTGATTTTCGACAAAAGAGATAACACCCCCCAATTACGTCATGCTTCAGAAATGTGGAAAATGGTCCGTTTTCAAATGTTTTATTTTTGAACGTCAGTTCACATTTGTAGGTGGATCATCAGTGTTAGAGCTAAAATTAGCATGTTTAAAGTGATTTTCATGCTTCCAGGGGCTCGGGAAGTGAAATAAATACCATTTGGAGGCATTTAATGTTCGAGCAAAAACGGCCGATTTTCGACAAAAGAGATAACACCCCCCCATTACGTCATGCTTCAGAAATGTGGAAAATGGTCCGTTTTCAAATGTTTTATTTTTGAACGTCAGTTCACATTTGTAGGTGGATCATCAGTGTTAGAGCTAAAATTAGCATGTTTAAAGTGATTTTCATGCTTCCAGGGGCCCAAAACACAAGATTTATGGAATGGTTAAAAGTGCATGAAAATGGCCAATTTACTCACTCTGAGTTCTCAAAAAGGGTTTCTTCACCCCGGGAAGTTAATTAAATACCATACGGAGGCATTTAATGTTCGAGCAAAAACGGCTGATTTTCGACAAAAGAGATAACACCCCCCCATTACGTCATGCTTCAGAAATGTGGAAAATGGTCCGTTTTCAAATGTTTTATTTTTGAACGTCAGTTCACATTTGTAGGTGGATCATCAGTGTTAGAGCTAAAATTAGCATGTTTAAAGTGATTTTCATGCTTCCAGGGGCTCGGGAAGTTAATTAAATACCATTTGGAGGCATTTAATGTTCGAGCAAAAACGGCTGATTTTCGACAAAAGAGATAACACCCCCCCATTACGTCATGCTTCAGAAATGTGGAAAATGGTCCGTTTTCAAATGTTTTATTTTTGAACGTCAGTTCACATTTGTAGGTGGATCATCAGTGTTAGAGCTAAAATTAGCATGTTTAAAGTTATTTTCATGCTTCCAGGGGCCCAAAACACAAGATTTATGGAATGGTTAAAAGTGCATGAAAATGGCCAATTTACTCACTCTGAGTTCTCAAAAAGGGTTTCTTCACCCGGGAAGTTAATTAAATACCATTTGGAGGCATTTAATGTTCGAGCAAAAACGGCTGATTTTCGACAAAAGAGATAACACCCCCCCATTACGTCATGCTTCAGAAATGTGGAAAATGGTCCGTTTTCAAATGTTTTATTTTTGAACGTCAGTTCACATTTGTAGGTGGATCATCAGTGTTAGAGCTAAAATTAGCATGTTTAAAGTGATTTTCATGCTTCCAGGGGCCCAAAACACAAGATTAATGGAATGGTTAAAAGTGCATGAAAATGGCCAATTTACTCACTCTGAGTTCTCAAAAAGGGTTTCTTCACCCCGGGAAGTGAAATAAATACCATTTGGAGGCATTTAATGTTCGAGCAAAAACGGCTGATTTTCGACAAAAGAGATAACACCTCCCCATTACGTCATGCTTCAGTTTATGGAAAATGGTCCGTTTTCAAATGTTTTATTTTTGAACGTCAGTTCACATTTGTAGGTGGATCATCAGTGTTAGAGCTAAAATTAGCATGTTTAAAGTGATTTTCATGCTTCCAGGGGCTCGGGAAGTTAATTAAATACCATTTGGAGGTATTTAATGTTCGAGCAAAAACGGCTGATTTTCGACAAAAGAGATAACACCCCCCCATTACGTCATGCTTCAGAAATGTGGAAAATGGTCCGTTTTCAAATGTTTTATTTTTGAACGTCAGTTCACATTTGTAGGTGGATCATCAGTGTTAGAGCTAAAATTAGCATGTTTAAAGTGATTTTCATGCTTCCAGGGGCCCAAAACACAAGATTTATGGAATGGTTAAAAGTGCATGAAAATGGCCAATTTACTCACTCTGAGTTCTCAAAAAGGGTTTCTTCACCCCGGGAAGTTAATTAAATACCATTTGGAGGCATTTAATGTTCGAGCAAAAACGGCTGATTTTCGACAAAAGAGATAACACCCCCCCATTACGTCATGCTTCAGAAATGTGGAAAATGGTCCGTTTTCAAATGTTTTATTTTTGAACGTCAGTTCACATTTGTAGGTGGATCATCAGTGTTAGAGCTAAAATTAGCATGTTTAAAGTGATTTTCATGCTTCCAGGGGCCCAAAACACAAGATTAATGGAATGGTTAAAAGTGCAGTAAAATGGCCAATTTACTCACTCTGAGTTCTCAAAAAGGGTTTCTTCACCCCGGGAAGTTAATTAAATACCATTTGGAGGCATTTAATGTTCGAGCAAAAACGGCTGATTTTCGACAAAAGAGATAACACCCCCCCATTACGTCAAGCTTCAGAAATGTGGAAAATGGTCCGTTTTCAAATGTTTTATTTTTGAACGTCAGTTCACATTTGTAGGTGGATCATCAGTGTTAGAGCTAAAATTAGCATGTTTAAAGTGATTTTCATGCTTCAAGGGGCTCGGGAAGTGAAATAAATACCATTTGGAGGCATTTAATGTTCGAGCAAAAACGGCTGATTTTCGACAAAAGAGATAACACCCCCCAATTACGTCATGCTTCAGAAATGTGGAAAATGGTCCGTTTTCAAATGTTTTATTTTTGAACGTCAGTTCACATTTGTAGGTGGATCATCAGTGTTAGAGCTAAAATTAGCATGTTTAAAGTGATTTTCATGCTTCCAGGGGCTCGGGAAGTTAATTAAATACCATTTGAAGGCATTTAATGTTCGAGCAAAAACGGCTGATTTTCGACAAAAGAGATAACACCCCCCCCCATTACGTCATGCTTCAGAAATGTGGAAAATGGTCCGTTTTCAAATGTTTTATTTTTGAACGTCAGTTCACATTTGTAGGTGGATCATCAGTGTTAGAGCTAAAATTAGCATGTTTAAAGTGATTTTCATGCTTCCAGGGGCCCAAAACACAAGATTTATGGAATGGTTAAAAGTGCATGAAAATGGCCAATTTACTCACTCTGAGTTCTCAAAAAGGGTTTCTTCACCCCGGGAAGTTAATTAAATACCATTTGGAGGCATTTAGTGTTCGAGCAAAAACGGCTGATTTTCGACAAAAGAGATAACACCCCCCCATTACGTCATGCTTCAGAAATGTGGAAAATGGTCCGTTTTCAAATGTTTTATTTTTGAACGTCAGTTCACATTTGTAGGTGGATCATCAGTGTTAGAGCTAAAATTAGCATGTTTAAAGTGATTTTCATGCTTCCAGGGGCTCGGGAAGTTAATTAAATACCATTTGGAGGCATTTAATGTTCGAGCAAAAATGGCTGATTTTCGACAAAAGAGATAACACCCCCCCATTACGTCATGCTTCAGAAATGTGGAAAATGGTCCGTTTTCAAATGTTTTATTTTTGAACGTCAGTTCACATTTGTAGGTGGATCATCAGTGTTAGAGCTAAAATTAGCATGTTTAAAGTGATTTTCATGCTTCCAGGGGCCCAAAACACAAGATTAATGGAATGGTTAAAAGTGCATGAAAATGGCCAATTTACTCACTCTGAGTTCTCAAAAAGGGTTTCTTCACCCCGGGAAGTGAAATAAATACCATTTGGAGGCATTTAATGTTCGAGCAAAAACGGCTGATTTTCGACAAAAGAGATAACACCCCCCCATTACGTCATGCTTCAGAAATGTGGAAAATGGTCCGTTTTCAAATGTTTTATTTTTGAACGTCAGTTCACATTTGTAGGTGGATCATCAGTGTTAGAGCTAACATTAGCATGTTTAAAGTGATTTTCATGCTTCCAGGGGCTCGGGAAGTTAATTAAATACCATTTGGAGGCATTTAATGTTCGAGCAAAAACGGCTGATTTTCGACAAAAGAGATAACACCCCCCCATTACGTCATGCTTCAGAAATGTGGAAAATGGTCCGTTTTCAAATGTTTTATTTTTGAACGTCAGTTCACATTTGTAGGTGGATCATCAGTGTTAGAGCTAAAATTAGCATGTTTAAAGTGATTTTCATGCTTCCAGGGGCTCGGGAAGTTAATTAAATACCATTTGGAGGCATTTAATGTTCGAGCAAAAACGGCTGATTTTCGACAAAAGAGATAACACCCCCCAATTACGTCATGCTTCAGAAATGTGGAAAATGGTCCGTTTTCAAATGTTTTATTTTTGAACGTCAGTTCACATTTGTAGGTGGATCATCAGTGTTAGAGCTAAAATTAGCATGTTTAAAGTGATTTTCATGCTTCCAGGGGCCCAAAACACAAGATTTATGGAATGGTTAAAAGTGCATGAAAATGGCCAATTTACTCACTCTGAGTTCTCAAAAAGGGTTTCTTCACCCCGGGAAGTTAATTAAATACCATTTGGAGGCATTTAATGTTCAAGCAAAAACGGCTGATTTTCGACAAAAGAGATAACACCCCCCCATTACGTCATGCTTCAGAAATGTGGAAAATGGTCCGTTTTCAAATGTTTTATTTTTGAACGTCAGTTCACATTTGTAGGTGGATCATCAGTGTTAGAGCTAAAATTTGCATGTTTAAAGTGATTTTCATGCTTTCAGGGGCTCGGGAAGTGAAATAAATACCATTTGGAGGCATTTAATGTTCGAGCAAAAACGGCTGATTTTCGGCAAAAGAGATAACACCCCCCCATTACGTCATGCTTCAGAAATGTGGAAAATGGTCCGTTTTCAAATATTTTATTTTTGAACGTCAGTTCACATTTGTAGGTGGATCATCAGTGTTAGAGCTAAAATTAGCATGTTTAAAGTGATTTTCATGCTTCCAGGGGCCCAAAACACAAGATTTATGGAATGGTTAAAAGTGCATGAAAATGGCCAATTTACTCACTCTGAGTTCTCAAAAAGGGTTTCTTCACCCCGGGAAGTTAATTAAATACCATTTGGAGGCATTTAATGTTCGAGCAAAAACGGCTGATTTTCGACAAAAGAGATAACACCCCCCCATTACGTCATGCTTCAGAAATGTGGAAAATGGTCCGTTTTCAAATGTTTTATTTTTGAACGTCAGTTCACATTTGTAGGTGGATCATCAGTGTTAGAGCTAAAATTAGCATGTTTAAAGTGATTTTCATGCTTCCAGGGGCTCGGGAAGTTAATTAAATACCATTTGGAGGCATTTAATGTTCGAGCAAAAACGGCTGATTTTCGACAAAAGAGATAACACCCTTCCATTACATCATGCTTCAGAAATGTGGAAAATGGTCCGTTTTCAAATGTTTTATTTTTGAACGTCAGTTCACATTTGTAGGTGGATCATCAGTGTTAGAGCTAAAATTAGCATGTTTAAAGTGATTTTCATGCTTCCAGGGGCTCGGGAAGTGAAATAAATACCATTTGGAGGCATTTAATGTTCAAGCAAAAACGGCTGATTTTCGACAAAAGAGATAACACCCCCCCATTACGTCATGCTTCAGAAATGTGGAAAATGGTCCGTTTTCAAATGTTTTATTTTTGAACGTCAGTTCACATTTGTAGGTGGATCATCAGTGTTAGAGCTAAAATTAGCATGTTTAAAGTGATTTTCATGCTTCCAGGGGCCCAAAACACAAGATTAATGGAATGGTTAAAAGTGCATGAAAATGGCCAATTTACTCACTCTGAGTTCTCAAAAAGGGTTTCTTCACCCCGGGAAGTGAAATAAATACCATTTGGAGGCATTTAATGTTCGAGCAAAAACGGCTGATTTTCGACAAAAGAGATAACACCCCCCCATTACGTCATGCTTCAGAAATGTGGAAAATGGTCCGTTTTCAAATGTTTTATTTTTGAACGTCAGTTCACATTTGTAGGTGGATCATCAGTGTTAGAGCTAAAATTAGCATGTTTAAAGTGATTTTCATGCTTCCAGGGGCTCGGGAAGTTAATTAAATACCATTTGGAGGCATTTAATGTTCGAGCAAAAACGGCTGATTTTCGACAAAAGAGATAACACTCCCCAATTACGTCATGCTTCAGAAATGTGGAAAATGGTCCGTTTTCAAATGTTTTATTTTTGAACGTCAGTTCACATTTGTAGGTGGATCATCAGTGTTAGAGCTAAAATTAGCATGTTTAAAGTGATTTTCATGCTTCCAGGGGCCCAAAACACAAGATTTATGGAATGGTTAAAAGTGCATGAAAATGGCCAATTTACTCACTCTGGGTTCTCAAAAAGGGTTTCTTCACCCCGGGAAGTTAATTAAATACCATTTGGAGGCATTTAATGTTCGAGCAAAAACGGCTGATTTTCGACAAAAGAGATAACACCCCCCCATTACGTCATGCTTCAGAAATGTGGAAAATGGTCCGTTTTCAAATGTTTTATTTTTGAACGTCAGTTCACATTTGTAGGTGGATCATCAGTGTTAGAGCTAAAATTAGCATGTTTAAAGTGATTTTCATGCTTCCAGGGGCTCGGGAAGTTAATTAAATACCATTTGGAGGCATTTAATGTTCGAGCAAAAACGGCTGATTTTCGACAAAAGAGATAACACCCCCCCATTACGTCATGCTTCAGAAATGTGGAAAATGGTCCGTTTTCAAATGTTTTATTTTTGAACATCAGTTCACATTTGTAGGTGGATCATCAGTGTTAGAGCTAAAATTAGCATGTTTAAAGTGATTTTCATGCTTCCAGGGGCTCGGGAAGTGAAATAAATACCATTTGGAGGCATTTAATGTTCGAGCAAAAACGGCTGATTTTCGACAAAAGAGATAACACCCCCCCATTACGTCATGCTTCAGAAATGTGGAAAATGGTCCGTTTTCAAATGTTTTATTTTTGAACGTCAGTTCACATTTGTAGGTGGATCATCAGTGTTAGAGCTAAAATTAGCATGTTTAAAGTGATTTTCATGCTTCCAGGGGCTCGGGAAGTTAATTAAATACCATTTGGAGGCATTTAATGTTCGAGCAAAAACGGCTGATTTTCGACAAAAGAGATAACACCCCCCCATTACGTCATGCTTCAGAAATGTGGAAAATGGTCCGTTTTCAAATGTTTTATTTTTGAACGTCAGTTCACATTTGTAGGTGGATCATCAGTGTTAGAGCTAAAATTAGCATGTTTAAAGTGATTTTCATGCTTCCAGGGGGCCAAAACACAAGATTTATGGAATGGTTAAAAGTGCATGAAAATGGCCAATTTACTCACTCTGAGTTCTCAAAAAGGGTTTCTTCACCCCGGGAAGTTAATTAAATACCATTTGGAGGCATTTAATGTTCGAGCAAAAACGGCTGATTTTCGACAAAAGAGATAACACCCCCCCATTACGTCATGCTTCAGAAATGTGGAAAATGGTCCGTTTTCAAATGTTTTATTTTTGAACGTCAGTTCACATTTGTAGGTGGATCATCAGTGTTAGAGCTAAAATTAGCATGTTTAAAGTGATTTTCATGCTTCAAGGGGCTCGGGAAGTGAAATAAATACCATTTGGAGGCATTTAATGTTCGAGCAAAAACGGCTGATTTTCGACAAAAGAGATAACACCCCCCAATTACGTCATGCTTCAGAAATGTGGAAAATGGTCCGTTTTCAAATGTTTTATTTTTGAACGTCAGTTCACATTTGTAGGTGGATCATCAGTGTTAGAGCTAAAATTAGCATGTTTAAAGTGATTTTCATGCTTCCAGGGGCTCGGGAAGTGAAATAAATACCATTTGGAGGCATTTAATGTTCAAGCAAAAACGGCTGATTTTCGACAAAAGAGATAACACCCCCCCATTACGTCATGCTTCAGAAATGTGGAAAATGGTCCGTTTTCAAATGTTTTATTTTTGAACGTCAGTTCACATTTGTAGGTGGATCATCAGTGTTAGAGCTAAAATTAGCATGTTTAAAGTGATTTTCATGCTTCCAGGGGCCCAAAACACAAGATTAATGGAATGGTTAAAAGTGCATGAAAATGGCCAATTTACTCACTCTGAGTTCTCAAAAAGGGTTTCTTCACCCCGGGAAGTGAAATAAATACCATTTGGAGGCATTTAATGTTCGAGCAAAAACGGCTGATTTTCGACAAAAGAGATAACACCCCCCCATTACGTCATGCTTCAGAAATGTGGAAAATGGTCCGTTTTCAAATGTTTTATTTTTGAACGTCAGTTCACATTTGTAGGTGGATCATCAGTGTTAGAGCTAAAATTAGCATGTTTAAAGTGATTTTCATGCTTCCAGGGGCCCAAAACACAAGATTTATGGAATGGTTAAAAGTGCATGAAAATGGCCAATTTACTCACTCTGGGTTCTCAAAAAGGGTTTCTTCACCCCGGGAAGTTAATTAAATACCATTTGGAGGCATTTAATGTTCGAGCAAAAACGGCTGATTTTCGACAAAAGAGATAACACCCCCCCATTACGTCATGCTTCAGAAATGTGGAAAATGGTCCGTTTTCAAATGTTTTATTTTTGAACGTCAGTTCACATTTGTAGGTGGATCATCAGTGTTAGAGCTAAAATTAGCATGTTTAAAGTGATTTTCATGCTTCCAGGGGCTCGGGAAGTTAATTAAATACCATTTGGAGGCATTTAATGTTCGAGCAAAAACGGCTGATTTTCGACAAAAGAGATAACACCCCCCCATTACGTCATGCTTCAGAAATGTGGAAAATGGTCCGTTTTCAAATGTTTTATTTTTGAACATCAGTTCACATTTGTAGGTGGATCATCAGTGTTAGAGCTAAAATTAGCATGTTTAAAGTGATTTTCATGCTTCCAGGGGCTCGGGAAGTGAAATAAATACCATTTGGAGGCATTTAATGTTCGAGCAAAAACGGCTGATTTTCGACAAAAGAGATAACACCCCCCCATTACGTCATGCTTCAGAAATGTGGAAAATGGTCCGTTTTCAAATGTTTTATTTTTGAACGTCAGTTCACATTTGTAGGTGGATCATCAGTGTTAGAGCTAAAATTAGCATGTTTAAAGTGATTTTCATGCTTCCAGGGGCTCGGGAAGTTAATTAAATACCATTTGGAGGCATTTAATGTTCGAGCAAAAACGGCTGATTTTCGACAAAAGAGATAACACCCCCCCATTACGTCATGCTTCAGAAATGTGGAAAATGGTCCGTTTTCAAATGTTTTATTTTTGAACGTCAGTTCACATTTGTAGGTGGATCATCAGTGTTAGAGCTAAAATTAGCATGTTTAAAGTGATTTTCATGCTTCCAGGGGGCCAAAACACAAGATTTATGGAATGGTTAAAAGTGCATGAAAATGGCCAATTTACTCACTCTGAGTTCTCAAAAAGGGTTTCTTCACCCCGGGAAGTTAATTAAATACCATTTGGAGGCATTTAATGTTCGAGCAAAAACGGCTGATTTTCGACAAAAGAGATAACACCCCCCCATTACGTCATGCTTCAGAAATGTGGAAAATGGTCCGTTTTCAAATGTTTTATTTTTGAACGTCAGTTCACATTTGTAGGTGGATCATCAGTGTTAGAGCTAAAATTAGCATGTTTAAAGTGATTTTCATGCTTCAAGGGGCTCGGGAAGTGAAATAAATACCATTTGGAGGCATTTAATGTTCGAGCAAAAATGGCTGATTTTCGACAAAAGAGATAACACCCCCCAATTACGTCATGCTTCAGAAATGTGGAAAATGGTCCGTTTTCAAATGTTTTATTTTTGAACGTCAGTTCACATTTGTAGGTGGATCATCAGTGTTAGAGCTAAAATTAGCATGTTTAAAGTGATTTTCATGCTTCCAGGGGCTCGGGAAGTTAATTAAATACCATTTGGAGGCATTTAATGTTCGAGCAAAAACGGCTGATTTTCGACAAAAGAGATAACACCCCCCCCATTACGTCATGCTTCAGAAATGTGGAAAATGGTCCGTTTTCAAATGTTTTATTTTTGAACGTCAGTTCACATTTGAAGGTGGATCATCAGTGTTAGAGCTAAAATTAGCATGTTTAAAGTGATTTTCATGCTTCCAGGGGCCCAAAACACAAGATTTATGGAATGGGTAAAAGTGCATGAAAATGGCCAATTTACTCACTCTGAGTTCTCAAAAAGGGTTTCTTCACCCCGGGAAGTTAATTAAATACCATTTGGAGGCATTTAGTGTTCGAGCAAAAACGGCTGATTTTCGACAAAAGAGATAACACCCCCCCATTACGTCATGCTTCAGAAATGTGGAAAATGGTCCGTTTTCAAATGTTTTATTTTTGAACGTCAGTTCACATTTGTAGGTGGATCATCAGTGTTAGAGCTAAAATTAGCATGTTTAAAGTGATTTTCATGCTTCCAGGGGCTCGGGAAGTTAATTAAATACCATTTGGAGTTATTTAATGTTCGAGCAAAAATGGCTGATTTTCGACAAAAGAGATAACACCCCCCCATTACGTCATGCTTCAGAAATGTGGAAAATGGTCCGTTTTCAAATGTTTTATTTTTGAACGTCAGTTCACATTTGTAGGTGGATCATCAGTGTTAGAGCTAAAATTAGCATGTTTAAAGTGATTTTCATGCTTCCAGGGGCCCAAACCACAAGATTAATGGAATGGTTAAAAGTGCATGAAAATGGCCAATTTACTCACTCTGAGTTCTCAAAAAGGGTTTCTTCACCCCGGGAAGTGAAATAAATACCATTTGGAGGCATTTAATGTTCGAGCAAAAACGGCTGATTTTCGACAAAAGAGATAACACCCCCCCCATTACGTCATGCTTCAGAAATGTGGAAAATGGTCCGTTTTCAAATGTTTTATTTTTGAACGTCAGTTCACATTTGTAGGTGGATCATCAGTGTTAAAGCTAAAATTAGCATGTTTAAAGTGATTTTCATGCTTCCAGGGGCTCGGGAAGTTAATTAAATACCATTTGGAGGCATTTAATGTTCGAGCGAAAACGGCTGATTTTCGACAAAAGAGATAACACCCCCCCATTACGTCATGCTTCAGAAATGTGGAAAATGGTCCGTTTTCAAATGTTTTATTTTTGAACGTCAGTTCACATTTGTAGGTGGATCATCAGTGTTAGAGCTAAAATTAGCATGTTTAAAGTGATTTTCATGCTTCCAGGGGCTCGGGAAGTTAATTAAATACCATTTGGAGGCATTTAATGTTCGAGCAAAAACGGCTGATTTTCGACAAAAGAGATAACACCCCCCAATTACGTCATGCTTCAGAAATGTGGAAAATGGTCCGTTTTCAAATGTTTTATTTTTGAACGTCAGTTCACATTTGTAGGTGGATCATCAGTGTTAGAGCTAAAATTAGCATGTTTAAAGTGATTTTCATGCTTCCAGGGGCCCAAAACACAAGATTTATGGAATGGTTAAAAGTGCATGAAAATGGCCAATTTACTCACTCTGAGTTCTCAAAAAGGGTTTCTTCACCCCGGGAAGTTAATTAAATACCATTTGGAGGCATTTAATGTTCGAGCAAAAACGGCTGATTTTCGACAAAAGAGATAACACCCCCCCATTACGTCATGCTTCAGAAATGTGGAAAATGGTCCGTTTTCAAATGTTTTATTTTTGAACGTCAGTTCACATTTGTAGGTGGATCATCAGTGTTAGAGCTAAAATTAGCATGTTTAAAGTGATTTTCATGCTTCCAGGGGGCCAAAACACAAGATTTATGGAATGGTTAAAAGTGCATGAAAATGGCCAATTTACTCACTCTGAGTTCTCAAAAAGGGTTTCTTCACCCCGGGAAGTTAATTAAATACCATTTGGAGGCATTTAATGTTCGAGCAAAAACGGCTGATTTTCGACAAAAGAGATAACACCCCCCCATTACGTCATGCTTCAGAAATGTGGAAAATGGTCCGTTTTCAAATGTTTTATTTTTGAACGTCAGTTCACATTTGTAGGTGGATCATCAGTGTTAGAGCTAAAATTAGCATGTTTAAAGTGATTTTCATGCTTCAAGGGGCTCGGGAAGTGAAATAAATACCATTTGGAGGCATTTAATGTTCGAGCAAAAACGGCTGATTTTCGACAAAAGAGATAACACCCCCCAATTACGTCATGCTTCAGAAATGTGGAAAATGGTCCGTTTTCAAATGTTTTATTTTTGAACGTCAGTTCACATTTGTAGGTGGATCATCAGTGTTAGAGCTAAAATTAGCATGTTTAAAGTGATTTTCATGCTTCCAGGGGCTCGGGAAGTGAAATAAATACCATTTGGAGGCATTTAATGTTCAAGCAAAAACGGCTGATTTTCGACAAAAGAGATAACACCCCCCCATTACGTCATGCTTCAGAAATGTGGAAAATGGTCCGTTTTCAAATGTTTTATTTTTGAACGTCAGTTCACATTTGTAGGTGGATCATCAGTGTTAGAGCTAAAATTAGCATGTTTAAAGTGATTTTCATGCTTCCAGGGGCACAAAACACAAGATTAATGGAATGGTTAAAAGTGCATGAAAATGGCCAATTTACTCACTCTGAGTTCTCAAAAAGGGTTTCTTCACCCCGGGAAGTGAAATAAATACCATTTGGAGGCATTTAATGTTCGAGCAAAAACGGCTGATTTTCGACAAAAGAGATAACACCCCCCCATTACGTCATGCTTCAGAAATGTGGAAAATGGTCCGTTTTCAAATGTTTTATTTTTGAACGTCAGTTCACATTTGTAGGTGGATCATCAGTGTTAGAGCTAAAATTAGCATGTTTAAAGTGATTTTCATGCTTCCAGGGGCTCGGGAAGTTAATTAAATACCATTTGGAGGCATTTAATGTTCGAGCAAAAACGGCTGATTTTCGACAAAAGAGATAACACTCCCCAATTACGTCATGCTTCAGAAATGTGGAAAATGGTCCGTTTTCAAATGTTTTATTTTTGAACGTCAGTTCACATTTGTAGGTGGATCATCAGTGTTAGAGCTAAAATTAGCATGTTTAAAGTGATTTTCATGCTTCCAGGGGCCCAAAACACAAGATTTATGGAATGGTTAAAAGTGCATGAAAATGGCCAATTTACTCACTCTGGGTTCTCAAAAAGGGTTTCTTCACCCCGGGAAGTTAATTAAATACCATTTGGAGGCATTTAATGTTCGAGCAAAAACGGCTGATTTTCGACAAAAGAGATAACACCCCCCCATTACGTCATGCTTCAGAAATGTGGAAAATGGTCCGTTTTCAAATGTTTTATTTTTGAACGTCAGTTCACATTTGTAGGTGGATCATCAGTGTTAGAGCTAAAATTAGCATGTTTAAAGTGATTTTCATGCTTCCAGGGGCTCGGGAAGTTAATTAAATACCATTTGGAGGCATTTAATGTTCGAGCAAAAACGGCTGATTTTCGACAAAAGAGATAACACCCCCCCATTACGTCATGCTTCAGAAATGTGGAAAATGGTCCGTTTTCAAATGTTTTATTTTTGAACATCAGTTCACATTTGTAGGTGGATCATCAGTGTTAGAGCTAAAATTAGCATGTTTAAAGTGATTTTCATGCTTCCAGGGGCTCGGGAAGTGAAATAAATACCATTTGGAGGCATTTAATGTTCGAGCAAAAACGGCTGATTTTCGACAAAAGAGATAACACCCCCCCATTACGTCATGCTTCAGAAATGTGGAAAATGGTCCGTTTTCAAATGTTTTATTTTTGAACGTCAGTTCACATTTGTAGGTGGATCATCAGTGTTAGAGCTAAAATTAGCATGTTTAAAGTGATTTTCATGCTTCCAGGGGCTCGGGAAGTTAATTAAATACCATTTGGAGGCATTTAATGTTCGAGCAAAAACGGCTGATTTTCGACAAAAGAGATAACACCCCCCATTACGTCATGCTTCAGAAATGTGGAAAATGGTCCGTTTTCAAATGTTTTATTTTTGAACGTCAGTTCACATTTGTAGGTGGATCATCAGTGTTAGAGCTAAAATTAGCATGTTTAAAGTGATTTTCATGCTTCCAGGGGGCCAAAACACAAGATTTATGGAATGGTTAAAAGTGCATGAAAATGGCCAATTTACTCACTCTGAGTTCTCAAAAAGGGTTTCTTCACCCCGGGAAGTTAATTAAATACCATTTGGAGGCATTTAATGTTCGAGCAAAAACGGCTGATTTTCGACAAAAGAGATAACACCCCCCCATTACGTCATGCTTCAGAAATGTGGAAAATGGTCCGTTTTCAAATGTTTTATTTTTGAACGTCAGTTCACATTTGTAGGTGGATCATCAGTGTTAGAGCTAAAATTAGCATGTTTAAAGTGATTTTCATGCTTCAAGGGGCTCGGGAAGTGAAATAAATACCATTTGGAGGCATTTAATGTTCGAGCAAAAACGGCTGATTTTCGACAAAAGAGATAACACCCCCCAATTACGTCATGCTTCAGAAATGTGGAAAATGGTCCGTTTTCAAATGTTTTATTTTTGAACGTCAGTTCACATTTGTAGGTGGATCATCAGTGTTAGAGCTAAAATTAGCATGTTTAAAGTGATTTTCATGCTTCCAGGGGCTCGGGAAGTTAATTAAATACCATTTGGAGGCATTTAATGTTCGAGCAAAAACGGCTGATTTTCGACAAAAGAGATAACACCCCCCCCATTACGTCATGCTTCAGAAATGTGGAAAATGGTCCGTTTTCAAATGTTTTATTTTTGAACGTCAGTTCACATTTGAAGGTGGATCATCAGTGTTAGAGCTAAAATTAGCATGTTTAAAGTGATTTTCATGCTTCCAGGGGCCCAAAACACAAGATTTATGGAATGGGTAAAAGTGCATGAAAATGGCCAATTTACTCACTCTGAGTTCTCAAAAAGGGTTTCTTCACCCCGGGAAGTTAATTAAATACCATTTGGAGGCATTTAGTGTTCGAGCAAAAACGGCTGATTTTCGACAAAAGAGATAACACCCCCCCATTACGTCATGCTTCAGAAATGTGGAAAATGGTCCGTTTTCAAATGTTTTATTTTTGAACGTCAGTTCACATTTGTAGGTGGATCATCAGTGTTAGAGCTAAAATTAGCATGTTTAAAGTGATTTTCATGCTTCCAGGGGCCCAAAACACAAGATTTATGGAATGGTTAAAAGTGCATGAAAATGGCCAATTTACTCACTCTGGGTTCTCAAAAAGGGTTTCTTCACCCCGGGAAGTTAATTAAATACCATTTGGAGGCATTTAATGTTCGAGCAAAAACGGCTGATTTTCGACAAAAGAGATAACACCCCCCCATTACGTCATGCTTCAGAAATGTGGAAAATGGTCCGTTTTCAAATGTTTTATTTTTGAACGTCAGTTCACATTTGTAGGTGGATCATCAGTGTTAGAGCTAAAATTAGCATGTTTAAAGTGATTTTCATGCTTCCAGGGGCTCGGGAAGTTAATTAAATACCATTTGGAGGCATTTAATGTTCGAGCAAAAACGGCTGATTTTCGACAAAAGAGATAACACCCCCCCATTACGTCATGCTTCAGAAATGTGGAAAATGGTCCGTTTTCAAATGTTTTATTTTTGAACATCAGTTCACATTTGTAGGTGGATCATCAGTGTTAGAGCTAAAATTAGCATGTTTAAAGTGATTTTCATGCTTCCAGGGGCTCGGGAAGTGAAATAAATACCATTTGGAGGCATTTAATGTTCGAGCAAAAACGGCTGATTTTCGACAAAAGAGATAACACCCCCCCATTACGTCATGCTTCAGAAATGTGGAAAATGGTCCGTTTTCAAATGTTTTATTTTTGAACGTCAGTTCACATTTGTAGGTGGATCATCAGTGTTAGAGCTAAAATTAGCATGTTTAAAGTGATTTTCATGCTTCCAGGGGCTCGGGAAGTTAATTAAATACCATTTGGAGGCATTTAATGTTCGAGCAAAAACGGCTGATTTTCGACAAAAGAGATAACACCCCCCCATTACGTCATGCTTCAGAAATGTGGAAAATGGTCCGTTTTCAAATGTTTTATTTTTGAACGTCAGTTCACATTTGTAGGTGGATCATCAGTGTTAGAGCTAAAATTAGCATGTTTAAAGTGATTTTCATGCTTCCAGGGGGCCAAAACACAAGATTTATGGAATGGTTAAAAGTGCATGAAAATGGCCAATTTACTCACTCTGAGTTCTCGAAAAGGGTTTCTTCACCCCGGGAAGTTAATTAAATACCATTTGGAGGCATTTAATGTTCGAGCAAAAACGGCTGATTTTCGACAAAAGAGATATCACCCCCCCATTACGTCATGCTTCAGAAATGTGGAAAATGGTCCGTTTTCAAATGTTTTATTTTTGAACGTCAGTTCACATTTGTAGGTGGATCATCAGTGTTAGAGCTAAAATTAGCATGTTTAAAGTGATTTTCATGCTTCAAGGGGCTCGGGAAGTGAAATAAATACCATTTGGAGGCATTTAATGTTCGAGCAAAAACGGCTGATTTTCGACAAAAGAGATAACACCCCCCAATTACGTCATGCTTCAGAAATGTGGAAAATGGTCCGTTTTCAAATGTTTTATTTTTGAACGTCAGTTCACATTTGTAGGTGGATCATCAGTGTTAGAGCTAAAATTAGCATGTTTAAAGTGATTTTCATGCTTCCAGGGGCTCGGGAAGTTAATTAAATACCATTTGGAGTTATTTAATGTTCGAGCAAAAATGGCTGATTTTCGACAAAAGAGATAACACCCCCCCATTACGTCATGCTTCAGAAATGTGGAAAATGGTCCGTTTTCAAATGTTTTATTTTTGAACGTCAGTTCACATTTGTAGGTGGATCATCAGTGTTAGAGCTAAAATTAGCATGTTTAAAGTGATTTTCATGCTTCCAGGGGCCCAAACCACAAGATTAATGGAATGGTTAAAAGTGCATGAAAATGGCCAATTTACTCACTCTGAGTTCTCAAAAAGGGTTTCTTCACCCCGGGAAGTGAAATAAATACCATTTGGAGGCATTTAATGTTCGAGCAAAAACGGCTGATTTTCGACAAAAGAGATAACACCCCCCCCATTACGTCATGCTTCAGAAATGTGGAAAATGGTCCGTTTTCAAATGTTTTATTTTTGAACGTCAGTTCACATTTGTAGGTGGATCATCAGTGTTAAAGCTAAAATTAGCATGTTTAAAGTGATTTTCATGCTTCCAGGGGCTCGGGAAGTTAATTAAATACCATTTGGAGGCATTTAATGTTCGAGCGAAAACGGCTGATTTTCGACAAAAGAGATAACACCCCCCCATTACGTCATGCTTCAGAAATGTGGAAAATGGTCCGTTTTCAAATGTTTTATTTTTGAACGTCAGTTCACATTTGTAGGTGGATCATCAGTGTTAGAGCTAAAATTAGCATGTTTAAAGTGATTTTCATGCTTCCAGGGGCTCGGGAAGTTAATTAAATACCATTTGGAGGCATTTAATGTTCGAGCAAAAACGGCTGATTTTCGACAAAAGAGATAACACCCCCCAATTACGTCATGCTTCAGAAATGTGGAAAATGGTCCGTTTTCAAATGTTTTATTTTTGAACGTCAGTTCACATTTGTAGGTGGATCATCAGTGTTAGAGCTAAAATTAGCATGTTTAAAGTGATTTTCATGCTTCCAGGGGCCCAAAACACAAGATTTATGGAATGGTTAAAAGTGCATGAAAATGGCCAATTTACTCACTCTGAGTTCTCAAAAAGGGTTTCTTCACCCCGGGAAGTTAATTAAATACCATTTGGAGGCATTTAATGTTCGAGCAAAAACGGCTGATTTTCGACAAAAGAGATAACACCCCCCCATTACGTCATGCTTCAGAAATGTGGAAAATGGTCCGTTTTCAAATGTTTTATTTTTGAACGTCAGTTCACATTTGTAGGTGGATCATCAGTGTTAGAGCTAAAATTAGCATGTTTAAAGTGATTTTCATGCTTCCAGGGGGCCAAAACACAAGATTTATGGAATGGTTAAAAGTGCATGAAAATGGCCAATTTACTCACTCTGAGTTCTCAAAAAGGGTTTCTTCACCCCGGGAAGTTAATTAAATACCATTTGGAGGCATTTAATGTTCGAGCAAAAACGGCTGATTTTCGACAAAAGAGATAACACCCCCCCATTACGTCATGCTTCAGAAATGTGGAAAATGGTCCGTTTTCAAATGTTTTATTTTTGAACGTCAGTTCACATTTGTAGGTGGATCATCAGTGTTAGAGCTAAAATTAGCATGTTTAAAGTGATTTTCATGCTTCAAGGGGCTCGGGAAGTGAAATAAATACCATTTGGAGGCATTTAATGTTCGAGCAAAAACGGCTGATTTTCGACAAAAGAGATAACACCCCCCAATTACGTCATGCTTCAGAAATGTGGAAAATGGTCCGTTTTCAAATGTTTTATTTTTGAACGTCAGTTCACATTTGTAGGTGGATCATCAGTGTTAGAGCTAAAATTAGCATGTTTAAAGTGATTTTCATGCTTCCAGGGGCTCGGGAAGTGAAATAAATACCATTTGGAGGCATTTAATGTTCAAGCAAAAACGGCTGATTTTCGACAAAAGAGATAACACCCCCCCATTACGTCATGCTTCAGAAATGTGGAAAATGGTCCGTTTTCAAATGTTTTATTTTTGAACGTCAGTTCACATTTGTAGGTGGATCATCAGTGTTAGAGCTAAAATTAGCATGTTTAAAGTGATTTTCATGCTTCCAGGGGCCCAAAACACAAGATTAATGGAATGGTTAAAAGTGCATGAAAATGGCCAATTTACTCACTCTGAGTTCTCAAAAAGGGTTTCTTCACCCCGGGAAGTGAAATAAATACCATTTGGAGGCATTTAATGTTCGAGCAAAAACGGCTGATTTTCGACAAAAGAGATAACACCCCCCCATTACGTCATGCTTCAGAAATGTGGAAAATGGTCCGTTTTCAAATGTTTTATTTTTGAACGTCAGTTCACATTTGTAGGTGGATCATCAGTGTTAGAGCTAAAATTAGCATGTTTAAAGTGATTTTCATGCTTCCAGGGGCTCGGGAAGTTAATTAAATACCATTTGGAGGCATTTAATGTTCGAGCAAAAACGGCTGATTTTCAACAAAAGAGATCACACTCCCCAATTACGTCATGCTTCAGAAATGTGGAAAATGGTCCGTTTTCAAATGTTTTATTTTTGAACGTCAGTTCACATTTGTAGGTGGATCATCAGTGTTAGAGCTAAAATTAGCATGTTTAAAGTGATTTTCATGCTTCCAGGGGCCCAAAACACAAGATTTATGGAATGGTTAAAAGTGCATGAAAATGGCCAATTTACTCACTCTGGGTTCTCAAAAAGGGTTTCTTCACCCCGGGAAGTTAATTAAATACCATTTGGAGGCATTTAATGTTCGAGCAAAAACGGCTGATTTTCGACAAAAGAGATAACACCCCCCCATTACGTCATGCTTCAGAAATGTGGAAAATGGTCCGTTTTCAAATGTTTTATTTTTGAACGTCAGTTCACATTTGTAGGTGGATCATCAGTGTTAGAGCTAAAATTAGCATGTTTAAAGTGATTTTCATGCTTCCAGGGGCTCGGGAAGTTAATTAAATACCATTTGGAGGCATTTAATGTTCGAGCAAAAACGGCTGATTTTCGACAAAAGAGATAACACCCCCCCATTACGTCATGCTTCAGAAATGTGGAAAATGGTCCGTTTTCAAATGTTTTATTTTTGAACATCAGTTCACATTTGTAGGTGGATCATCAGTGTTAGAGCTAAAATTAGCATGTTTAAAGTGATTTTCATGCTTCCAGGGGCTCGGGAAGTGAAATAAATACCATTTGGAGGCATTTAATGTTCGAGCAAAAACGGCTGATTTTCGACAAAAGAGATAACACCCCCCCATTACGTCATGCTTCAGAAATGTGGAAAATGGTCCGTTTTCAAATGTTTTATTTTTGAACGTCAGTTCACATTTGTAGGTGGATCATCAGTGTTAGAGCTAAAATTAGCATGTTTAAAGTGATTTTCATGCTTCCAGGGGCTCGGGAAGTTAATTAAATACCATTTGGAGGCATTTAATGTTCGAGCAAAAACAGCTGATTTTCGACAAAAGAGATAACACCCCCCCATTACGTCATGCTTCAGAAATGTGGAAAATGGTCCGTTTTCAAATGTTTTATTTTTGAACGTCAGTTCACATTTGTAGGTGGATCATCAGTGTTAGAGCTAAAATTAGCATGTTTAAAGTGATTTTCATGCTTCCAGGGGGCCAAAACACAAGATTTATGGAATGGTTAAAAGTGCATGAAAATGGCCAATTTACTCACTCTGAGTTCTCAAAAAGGGTTTCTTCACCCCGGGAAGTTAATTAAATACCATTTGGAGGCATTTAATGTTCGAGCAAAAACGGCTGATTTTCGACAAAAGAGATAACACCCCCCCATTACGTCATGCTTCAGAAATGTGGAAAATGGTCCGTTTTCAAATGTTTTATTTTTGAACGTCAGTTCACATTTGTAGGTGGATCATCAGTGTTAGAGCTAAAATTAGCATGTTTAAAGTGATTTTCATGCTTCAAGGGGCTCGGGAAGTGAAATAAATACCATTTGGAGGCATTTAATGTTCGAGCAAAAACGGCTGATTTTCGACAAAAGAGATAACACCCCCCAATTACGTCATGCTTCAGAAATGTGGAAAATGGTCCGTTTTCAAATGTTTTATTTTTGAACGTCAGTTCACATTTGTAGGTGGATCATCAGTGTTAGAGCTAAAATTAGCATGTTTAAAGTGATTTTCATGCTTCCAGGGGCTCGGGAAGTTAATTAAATACCATTTGGAGGCATTTAATGTTCGAGCAAAAACGGCTGATTTTCGACAAAAGAGATAACACCCCCCCCATTACGTCATGCTTCAGAAATGTGGAAAATGGTCCGTTTTCAAATGTTTTATTTTTGAACGTCAGTTCACATTTGAAGGTGGATCATCAGTGTTAGAGCTAAAATTAGCATGTTTAAAGTGATTTTCATGCTTCCAGGGGCCCAAAACACAAGATTTATGGAATGGGTAAAAGTGCATGAAAATGGCCAATTTACTCACTCTGAGTTCTCAAAAAGGGTTTCTTCACCCCGGGAAGTTAATTAAATACCATTTGGAGGCATTTAGTGTTCGAGCAAAAACGGCTGATTTTCGACAAAAGAGATAACACCCCCCCATTACGTCATGCTTCAGAAATGTGGAAAATGGTCCGTTTTCAAATGTTTTATTTTTGAACGTCAGTTCACATTTGTAGGTGGATCATCAGTGTTAGAGCTAAAATTAGCATGTTTAAAGTGATTTTCATGCTTCCAGGGGCTCGGGAAGTTAATTAAATACCATTTGGAGTTATTTAATGTTCGAGCAAAAATGGCTGATTTTCGACAAAAGAGATAACACCCCCCCATTACGTCATGCTTCAGAAATGTGGAAAATGGTCCGTTTTCAAATGTTTTATTTTTGAACGTCAGTTCACATTTGTAGGTGGATCATCAGTGTTAGAGCTAAAATTAGCATGTTTAAAGTGATTTTCATGCTTCCAGGGGCCCAAACCACAAGATTAATGGAATGGTTAAAAGTGCATGAAAATGGCCAATTTACTCACTCTGAGTTCTCAAAAAGGGTTTCTTCACCCCGGGAAGTGAAATAAATACCATTTGGAGGCATTTAATGTTCGAGCAAAAACGGCTGATTTTCGACAAAAGAGATAACACCCCCCCCATTACGTCATGCTTCAGAAATGTGGAAAATGGTCCGTTTTCAAATGTTTTATTTTTGAACGTCAGTTCACATTTGTAGGTGGATCATCAGTGTTAAAGCTAAAATTAGCATGTTTAAAGTGATTTTCATGCTTCCAGGGGCTCGGGAAGTTAATTAAATACCATTTGGAGGCATTTAATGTTCGAGCGAAAACGGCTGATTTTCGACAAAAGAGATAACACCCCCCCATTACGTCATGCTTCAGAAATGTGGAAAATGGTCCGTTTTCAAATGTTTTATTTTTGAACGTCAGTTCACATTTGTAGGTGGATCATCAGTGTTAGAGCTAAAATTAGCATGTTTAAAGTGATTTTCATGCTTCCAGGGGCTCGGGAAGTTAATTAAATACCATTTGGAGGCATTTAATGTTCGAGCAAAAACGGCTGATTTTCGACAAAAGAGATAACACCCCCCAATTACGTCATGCTTCAGAAATGTGGAAAATGGTCCGTTTTCAAATGTTTTATTTTTGAACGTCAGTTCACATTTGTAGGTGGATCATCAGTGTTAGAGCTAAAATTAGCATGTTTAAAGTGATTTTCATGCTTCCAGGGGCCCAAAACACAAGATTTATGGAATGGTTAAAAGTGCATGAAAATGGCCAATTTACTCACTCTGAGTTCTCAAAAAGGGTTTCTTCACCCCGGGAAGTTAATTAAATACCATTTGGAGGCATTTAATGTTCGAGCAAAAACGGCTGATTTTCGACAAAAGAGATAACACCCCCCCATTACGTCATGCTTCAGAAATGTGGAAAATGGTCCGTTTTCAAATGTTTTATTTTTGAACGTCAGTTCACATTTGTAGGTGGATCATCAGTGTTAGAGCTAAAATTAGCATGTTTAAAGTGATTTTCATGCTTCCAGGGGCCCAAAACACAAGATTTATGGAATGGTTAAAAGTGCATGAAAATGGCCAATTTACTCACTCTGAGTTCTCAAAAAGGGTTTCTTCACCCCGGGAAGTTAATTAAATACCATTTGGAGGCATTTAATGTTCGAGCAAAAACGGCTGATTTTCGACAAAAGAGATAACACCCCCCCATTACGTCATGCTTCAGAAATGTGGAAAATGGTCCGTTTTCAAATGTTTTATTTTTGAACGTCAGTTCACATTTGTAGGTGGATCATCAGTGTTAGAGCTAAAATTAGCATGTTTAAAGTGATTTTCATGCTTCAAGGGGCTCGGGAAGTGAAATAAATACCATTTGGAGGCATTTAATGTTCGAGCAAAAACAGCTGATTTTCGACAAAAGAGATAACACCCCCCAATTACGTCATGCTTCAGAAATGTGGAAAATGGTCCGTTTTCAAATGTTTTATTTTTGAACGTCAGTTCACATTTGTAGGTGGATCATCAGTGTTAGAGCTAAAATTAGCATGTTTAAAGTGATTTTCATGCTTCCAGGGGCTCGGGAAGTTAATTAAATACCATTTGGAGGCATTTAATGTTCGAGCAAAAACGGCTGATTTTCGACAAAAGAGATAACACCCCCCCCATTACGTCATGCTTCAGAAATGTGGAAAATGGTCCGTTTTCAAATGTTTTATTTTTGAACGTCAGTTCACATTTGTAGGTGGATCATCAGTGTTATAGCTAAAATTAGCATGTTTAAAGTGATTTTCATGCTTCCAGGGGCCCAAAACACAAGATTTATGGAATGGTTAAAAGTGCATGAAAATGGCCAATTTACTCACTCTGAGTTCTCAAAAAGGGTTTCTTCACCCCGGGAAGTTAATTAAATACCATTTGGAGGCATTTAGTGTTCGAGCAAAAACGGCTGATTTTCGACAAAAGAGATAACACCCCCCCATTACGTCATGCTTCAGAAATGTGGAAAATGGTCCGTTTTCAAATGTTTTATTTTTGAACGTCAGTTCACATTTGTAGGTGGATCATCAGTGTTAGAGCTAAAATTAGCATGTTTAAAGTGATTTTCATGCTTCCAGGGGCTCGGAAAGTTAATTAAATACCATTTGGAGGCATTTAATGTTCGAGCAAAAATGGCTGATTTTCGACAAAAGAGATAACACCCCCCCATTACGTCATGCTTCAGAAATGTGGAAAATGGTCCGTTTTCAAATGTTTTATTTTTGAACGTCAGTTCACATTTGTAGGTGGATCATCAGTGTTAGAGCTAAAATTAGCATGTTTAAAGTGATTTTCATGCTTCCAGGGGCCCAAAACACAAGATTAATGGAATGGTTAAAAGTGCATGAAAATGGCCAATTTACTCACTCTGAGTTCTCAAAAAGGGTTTCTTCACCCCGGGAAGTGAAATAAATACCATTTGGAGGCATTTAATGTTCGAGCAAAAACGGCTGATTTTCGACAAAAGAGATAACACCCCCCCATTACGTCATGCTTCAGAAATGTGGAAAATGGTCCGTTTTCAAATGTTTTATTTTTGAACGTCAGTTCACATTTGTAGGTGGATCATCAGTGTTAAAGCTAAAATTAGCATGTTTAAAGTGATTTTCATGCTTCCAGGGGCTCGGGAAGTTAATTAAATACCATTTGGAGGCATTTAATGTTCGAGCAAAAACGGCTGATTTTCGACAAAAGAGATAACACCCCCCAATTACGTCATGCTTCAGAAATATGGAAAATGGTCCGTTTTCAAATGTTTTATTTTTGAACGTCAGTTCACATTTGTAGGTGGATCATCAGTGTTAGAGCTAAAATTAGCATGTTTAAAGTGATTTTCATGCTTCCAGGGGCCCAAAACACAAGATTTATGGAATGGTTAAAAGTGCATGAAAATGGCCAATTTACTCACTCTGAGTTCTCAAAAAGGGTTTCTTCACCCCGGGAAGTTAATTAAATACCATTTGGAGGCATTTAATGTTCGAGCAAAAACGGCTGATTTTCGACAAAAGAGATAACACCCCCCCATTACGTCATGCTTCAGAAATGTGGAAAATGGTCCGTTTTCAAATGTTTTATTTTTGAACGTCAGTTCACATTTGTAGGTGGATCATCAGTGTTAGAGCTAAAATTAGCATGTTTAAAGTGATTTTCATGCTTCCAGGGGCTCGGGAAGTGAAATAAATACCATTTGGAGGCATTTAATGTTCGAGCAAAAACGGCTGATTTTCAACAAAAGAGATAACACCCCCCCATTACGTCATGCTTCAGAAATGTGGAAAATGGTCCGTTTTCAAATATTTTATTTTTGAACGTCAGTTCACATTTGTAGGTGGATCATCAGTGTTAGAGCTAAAATTAGCATGTTTAAAGTGATTTTCATGCTTCAAGGGGCTCGGGAAGTGAAATAAATACCATTTGGAGGCATTTAATGTTCGAGCAAAAACGGCTGATTTTCGACAAAAGAGATAACACCCCCCAATTACGTCATGCTTCAGAAATGTGGAAAATGGTCCGTTTTCAAATGTTTTATTTTTGAACGTCAGTTCACATTTGTAGGTGGATCATCAGTGTTAGAGCTAAAATTAGCATGTTTAAAGTGATTTTCATGCTTCCAGGGGCTCGGGAAGTTAATTAAATACCATTTGGAGGCATTTAATGTTCGAGCAAAAACGGCTGATTTTCGACAAAAGAGATAACACCCCCCCCATTACGTCATGCTTCAGAAATGTGGAAAATGGTCCGTTTTCAAATGTTTTATTTTTGAACGTCAGTTCACATTTGAAGGTGGATCATCAGTGTTAGAGCTAAAATTAGCATGTTTAAAGTGATTTTCATGCTTCCAGGGGCCCAAAACACAAGATTTATGGAATGGGTAAAAGTGCATGAAAATGGCCAATTTACTCACTCTGAGTTCTCAAAAAGGGTTTCTTCACCCCGGGAAGTTAATTAAATACCATTTGGAGGCATTTAGTGTTCGAGCAAAAACGGCTGATTTTCGACAAAAGAGATAACACCCCCCCATTACGTCATGCTTCAGAAATGTGGAAAATGGTCCGTTTTCAAATGTTTTATTTTTGAACGTCAGTTCACATTTGTAGGTGGATCATCAGTGTTAGAGCTAAAATTAGCATGTTTAAAGTGATTTTCATGCTTCCAGGGGCTCGGGAAGTTAATTAAATACCATTTGGAGTTATTTAATGTTCGAGCAAAAATGGCTGATTTTCGACAAAAGAGATAACACCCCCCCATTACGTCATGCTTCAGAAATGTGGAAAATGGTCCGTTTTCAAATGTTTTATTTTTGAACGTCAGTTCACATTTGTAGGTGGATCATCAGTGTTAGAGCTAAAATTAGCATGTTTAAAGTGATTTTCATGCTTCCAGGGGCCCAAACCACAAGATTAATGGAATGGTTAAAAGTGCATGAAAATGGCCAATTTACTCACTCTGAGTTCTCAAAAAGGGTTTCTTCACCCCGGGAAGTGAAATAAATACCATTTGGAGGCATTTAATGTTCGAGCAAAAACGGCTGATTTTCGACAAAAGAGATAACACCCCCCCCATTACGTCATGCTTCAGAAATGTGGAAAATGGTCCGTTTTCAAATGTTTTATTTTTGAACGTCAGTTCACATTTGTAGGTGGATCATCAGTGTTAAAGCTAAAATTAGCATGTTTAAAGTGATTTTCATGCTTCCAGGGGCTCGGGAAGTTAATTAAATACCATTTGGAGGCATTTAATGTTCGAGCGAAAACGGCTGATTTTCGACAAAAGAGATAACACCCCCCCATTACGTCATGCTTCAGAAATGTGGAAAATGGTCCGTTTTCAAATGTTTTATTTTTGAACGTCAGTTCACATTTGTAGGTGGATCATCAGTGTTAGAGCTAAAATTAGCATGTTTAAAGTGATTTTCATGCTTCCAGGGGCTCGGGAAGTTAATTAAATACCATTTGGAGGCATTTAATGTTCGAGCAAAAACGGCTGATTTTCGACAAAAGAGATAACACCCCCCAATTACGTCATGCTTCAGAAATGTGGAAAATGGTCCGTTTTCAAATGTTTTATTTTTGAACGTCAGTTCACATTTGTAGGTGGATCATCAGTGTTAGAGCTAAAATTAGCATGTTTAAAGTGATTTTCATGCTTCCAGGGGCCCAAAACACAAGATTTATGGAATGGTTAAAAGTGCATGAAAATGGCCAATTTACTCACTCTGAGTTCTCAAAAAGGGTTTCTTCACCCCGGGAAGTTAATTAAATACCATTTGGAGGCATTTAATGTTCGAGCAAAAACGGCTGATTTTCGACAAAAGAGATAACACCCCCCCATTACGTCATGCTTCAGAAATGTGGAAAATGGTCCGTTTTCAAATGTTTTATTTTTGAACGTCAGTTCACATTTGTAGGTGGATCATCAGTGTTAGAGCTAAAATTAGCATGTTTAAAGTGATTTTCATGCTTCCAGGGGCCCAAAACACAAGATTTATGGAATGGTTAAAAGTGCATGAAAATGGCCAATTTACTCACTCTGAGTTCTCAAAAAGGGTTTCTTCACCCCGGGAAGTTAATTAAATACCATTTGGAGGCATTTAATGTTCGAGCAAAAACGGCTGATTTTCGACAAAAGAGATAACACCCCCCCATTACGTCATGCTTCAGAAATGTGGAAAATGGTCCGTTTTCAAATGTTTTATTTTTGAACGTCAGTTCACATTTGTAGGTGGATCATCAGTGTTAGAGCTAAAATTAGCATGTTTAAAGTGATTTTCATGCTTCAAGGGGCTCGGGAAGTGAAATAAATACCATTTGGAGGCATTTAATGTTCGAGCAAAAACAGCTGATTTTCGACAAAAGAGATAACACCCCCCAATTACGTCATGCTTCAGAAATGTGGAAAATGGTCCGTTTTCAAATGTTTTATTTTTGAACGTCAGTTCACATTTGTAGGTGGATCATCAGTGTTAGAGCTAAAATTAGCATGTTTAAAGTGATTTTCATGCTTCCAGGGGCTCGGGAAGTTAATTAAATACCATTTGGAGGCATTTAATGTTCGAGCAAAAACGGCTGATTTTCGACAAAAGAGATAACACCCCCCCCATTACGTCATGCTTCAGAAATGTGGAAAATGGTCCGTTTTCAAATGTTTTATTTTTGAACGTCAGTTCACATTTGTAGGTGGATCATCAGTGTTATAGCTAAAATTAGCATGTTTAAAGTGATTTTCATGCTTCCAGGGGCCCAAAACACAAGATTTATGGAATGGTTAAAAGTGCATGAAAATGGCCAATTTACTCACTCTGAGTTCTCAAAAAGGGTTTCTTCACCCCGGGAAGTTAATTAAATACCATTTGGAGGCATTTAGTGTTCGAGCAAAAACGGCTGATTTTCGACAAAAGAGATAACACCCCCCCATTACGTCATGCTTCAGAAATGTGGAAAATGGTCCGTTTTCAAATGTTTTATTTTTGAACGTCAGTTCACATTTGTAGGTGGATCATCAGTGTTAGAGCTAAAATTAGCATGTTTAAAGTGATTTTCATGCTTCCAGGGGCTCGGAAAGTTAATTAAATACCATTTGGAGGCATTTAATGTTCGAGCAAAAATGGCTGATTTTCGACAAAAGAGATAACACCCCCCCATTACGTCATGCTTCAGAAATGTGGAAAATGGTCCGTTTTCAAATGTTTTATTTTTGAACGTCAGTTCACATTTGTAGGTGGATCATCAGTGTTAGAGCTAAAATTAGCATGTTTAAAGTGATTTTCATGCTTCCAGGGGCCCAAAACACAAGATTAATGGAATGGTTAAAAGTGCATGAAAATGGCCAATTTACTCACTCTGAGTTCTCAAAAAGGGTTTCTTCACCCCGGGAAGTGAAATAAATACCATTTGGAGGCATTTAATGTTCGAGCAAAAACGGCTGATTTTCGACAAAAGAGATAACACCCCCCCATTACGTCATGCTTCAGAAATGTGGAAAATGGTCCGTTTTCAAATGTTTTATTTTTGAACGTCAGTTCACATTTGTAGGTGGATCATCAGTGTTAAAGCTAAAATTAGCATGTTTAAAGTGATTTTCATGCTTCCAGGGGCTCGGGAAGTTAATTAAATACCATTTGGAGGCATTTAATGTTCGAGCAAAAACGGCTGATTTTCGACAAAAGAGATAACACCCCCCAATTACGTCATGCTTCAGAAATATGGAAAATGGTCCGTTTTCAAATGTTTTATTTTTGAACGTCAGTTCACATTTGTAGGTGGATCATCAGTGTTAGAGCTAAAATTAGCATGTTTAAAGTGATTTTCATGCTTCCAGGGGCCCAAAACACAAGATTTATGGAATGGTTAAAAGTGCATGAAAATGGCCAATTTACTCACTCTGAGTTCTCAAAAAGGGTTTCTTCACCCCGGGAAGTTAATTAAATACCATTTGGAGGCATTTAATGTTCGAGCAAAAACGGCTGATTTTCGACAAAAGAGATAACACCCCCCCATTACGTCATGCTTCAGAAATGTGGAAAATGGTCCGTTTTCAAATGTTTTATTTTTGAACGTCAGTTCACATTTGTAGGTGGATCATCAGTGTTAGAGCTAAAATTAGCATGTTTAAAGTGATTTTCATGCTTCCAGGGGCTCGGGAAGTGAAATAAATACCATTTGGAGGCATTTAATGTTCGAGCAAAAACGGCTGATTTTCAACAAAAGAGATAACACCCCCCCATTACGTCATGCTTCAGAAATGTGGAAAATGGTCCGTTTTCAAATATTTTATTTTTGAACGTCAGTTCACATTTGCAGGTGGATCATCAGTGTTAGAGCTAAAATTAGCATGTTTAAAGTGATTTTCATGCTTCCAGGGGCCCAAAACACAAGATTTATGGAATGGTTAAAAGTGCATGAAAATGGCCAATTTACTCACTCTGAGTTCTCAAAAAGGGTTTCTTCACCCCGGGAAGTTAATTAAATACCATTTGGAGGCATTTAATGTTCGAGCAAAAACGGCTGATTTTCGACAAAAGAGATAACACCCCCCCATTACGTCATGCTTCAGAAATGTGGAAAATGGTCCGTTTTCAAATGTTTTATTTTTGAACGTCAGTTCACATTTGTAGGTGGATCATCAGTGTTAGAGGTAAAATTAGCATGTTTAAAGTGATTTTCATGCTTCCAGGGGCTCGGGAAGTGAAATAAATACCATTTGGAGGCATTTAATGTTCGAGCAAAAACGGCTGATTTTCGACAAAAGAGATAACACCCCCCAATTACGTCATGCTTCAGAAATGTGGAAAATGGTCCGTTTTCAAATGTTTTATTTTTGAACGTCAGTTCACATTTGTAGGTGGATCATGAGTGTTAGAGCTAAAATTAGCATGTTTAAAGTGATTTTCATGCTTCCAGGGGCTCGGGAAGTTAATTAAATACCATTTGGAGGCATTTAATGTTCGAGCAAAAACGGCTGATTTTCGACAAAAGAGATAACACCCCCCCCATTACGTCATGCTTCAGAAATGTGGAAAATGGTCCGTTTTCAAATGTTTTATTTTTGAACGTCAGTTCACATTTGTAGGTGGATCATCAGTGTTATAGCTAAAATTAGCATGTTTAAAGTGATTTTCATGCTTCCAGGGGCCCAAAACACAAGATTTATGGAATGGTTAAAAGTGCATGAAAATGGCCAATTTACTCACTCTGAGTTCTCAAAAAGGGTTTCTTCACCCCGGGAAGTTAATTAAATACCATTTGGAGGCATTTAGTGTTCGAGCAAAAACGGCTGATTTTCGACAAAAGAGATAACACCCCCCCATTACGTCATGCTTCAGAAATGTGGAAAATGGTCCGTTTTCAAATGTTTTATTTTTGAACGTCAGTTCACATTTGTAGGTGGATCATCAGTGTTAGAGCTAAAATTAGCATGTTTAAAGTGATTTTCATGCTTCCAGGGGCTCGGAAAGTTAATTAAATACCATTTGGAGGCATTTAATGTTCGAGCAAAAATGGCTGATTTTCGACAAAAGAGATAACACCCCCCCATTACGTCATGCTTCAGAAATGTGGAAAATGGTCCGTTTTCAAATGTTTTATTTTTGAACGTCAGTTCACATTTGTAGGTGGATCATCAGTGTTAGAGCTAAAATTAGCATGTTTAAAGTGATTTTCATGCTTCCAGGGGCCCAAAACACAAGATTAATGGAATGGTTAAAAGTGCATGAAAATGGCCAATTTACTCACTCTGAGTTCTCAAAAAGGGTTTCTTCACCCCGGGAAGTGAAATAAATACCATTTGGAGGCATTTAATGTTCGAGCAAAAACGGCTGATTTTCGACAAAAGAGATAACACCCCCCCATTACGTCATGCTTCAGAAATGTGGAAAATGGTCCGTTTTCAAATGTTTTATTTTTGAACGTCAGTTCACATTTGTAGGTGGATCATCAGTGTTAAAGCTAAAATTAGCATGTTTAAAGTGATTTTCATGCTTCCAGGGGCTCGGGAAGTTAATTAAATACCATTTGGAGGCATTTAATGTTCGAGCAAAAACGGCTGATTTTCGACAAAAGAGATAACACCCCCCAATTACGTCATGCTTCAGAAATATGGAAAATGGTCCGTTTTCAAATGTTTTATTTTTGAACGTCAGTTCACATTTGTAGGTGGATCATCAGTGTTAGAGCTAAAATTAGCATGTTTAAAGTGATTTTCATGCTTCCAGGGGCCCAAAACACAAGATTTATGGAATGGTTAAAAGTGCATGAAAATGGCCAATTTACTCACTCTGAGTTCTCAAAAAGGGTTTCTTCACCCCGGGAAGTTAATTAAATACCATTTGGAGGCATTTAATGTTCGAGCAAAAACGGCTGATTTTCGACAAAAGAGATAACACCCCCCCATTACGTCATGCTTCAGAAATGTGGAAAATGGTCCGTTTTCAAATGTTTTATTTTTGAACGTCAGTTCACATTTGTAGGTGGATCATCAGTGTTAGAGCTAAAATTAGCATGTTTAAAGTGATTTTCATGCTTCCAGGGGCTCGGGAAGTGAAATAAATACCATTTGGAGGCATTTAATGTTCGAGCAAAAACGGCTGATTTTCAACAAAAGAGATAACACCCCCCCATTACGTCATGCTTCAGAAATGTGGAAAATGGTCCGTTTTCAAATATTTTATTTTTGAACGTCAGTTCACATTTGCAGGTGGATCATCAGTGTTAGAGCTAAAATTAGCATGTTTAAAGTGATTTTCATGCTTCCAGGGGCCCAAAACACAAGATTTATGGAATGGTTAAAAGTGCATGAAAATGGCCAATTTACTCACTCTGAGTTCTCAAAAAGGGTTTCTTCACCCCGGGAAGTTAATTAAATACCATTTGGAGGCATTTAATGTTCGAGCAAAAACGGCTGATTTTCGACAAAAGAGATAACACCCCCCCATTACGTCATGCTTCAGAAATGTGGAAAATGGTCCGTTTTCAAATGTTTTATTTTTGAACGTCAGTTCACATTTGTAGGTGGATCATCAGTGTTAGAGCTAAAATTAGCATGTTTAAAGTGATTTTCATGCTTCCAGGGGCTCGGGAAGTGAAATAAATACCATTTGGAGGCATTTAATGTTCGAGCAAAAACGGCTGATTTTCGACAAAAGAGATAACACCCCCCAATTACGTCATGCTTCAGAAATGTGGAAAATGGTCCGTTTTCAAATGTTTTATTTTTGAACGTCAGTTCACATTTGTAGGTGGATCATGAGTGTTAGAGCTAAAATTAGCATGTTTAAAGTGATTTTCATGCTTCCAGGGGCTCGGGAAGTTAATTAAATACCATTTGGAGGCATTTAATGTTCGAGCAAAAACGGCTGATTTTCGACAAAAGAGATAACACCCCCCCCATTACGTCATGCTTCAGAAATGTGGAAAATGGTCCGTTTTCAAATGTTTTATTTTTGAACGTCAGTTCACATTTGTAGGTGGATCATCAGTGTTAGAGCTAAAATTAGCATGTTTAAAGTGATTTTCATGCTTCCAGGGGCCCAAAACACAAGATTTATGGAATGGTTAAAAGTGCATGAAAATGGCCAATTTACTCACTCTGAGTTCTCAAAAAGGGTTTCTTCACCCCGGGAAGTTAATTAAATACCATTTGGAGGCATTTAGTGTTCGAGCAAAAACGGCTGATTTTCGACAAAAGAGATAACACCCCCCCATTACGTCATGCTTCAGAAATGTGGAAAATGGTCCGTTTTCAAATGTTTTATTTTTGAACGTCAGTTCACATTTGTAGGTGGATCATCAGCGTTAGAGCTAAAATTAGCATGTTTAAAGTGATTTTCATGCTTCCAGGGGCTCGGGAAGTTAATTAAATACCATTTGGAGGCATTTAATGTTCGAGCAAAAATGGCTGATTTTCGACAAAAGAGATAACACCCCCCCATTACGTCATGCTTCAGAAATGTGGAAAATGGTCCGTTTTCAAATGTTTTATTTTTGAACGTCAGTTCACATTTGTAGGTGGATCATCAGTGTTAGAGCTAAAATTAGCATGTTTAAAGTGATTTTCATGCTTCCAGGGGCCCAAAACACAAGATTAATGGAATGGTTAAAAGTGCATGAAAATGGCCAATTTACTCACTCTGAGTTCTCAAAAAGGGTTTCTTCACCCCGGGAAGTGAAATAAATACCATTTGGAGGCATTTAATGTTCGAGCAAAAACGGCTGATTTTCGACAAAAGAGATAACACCCCCCCATTACGTCATGCTTCAGAAATGTGGAAAATGGTCCGTTTTCAAATGTTTTATTTTTGAACGTCAGTTCACATTTGTAGGTGGATCATCAGTGTTAAAGCTAAAATTAGCATGTTTAAAGTGATTTTCATGCTTCCAGGGGCTCGGGAAGTTAATTAAATACCATTTGGAGGCATTTAATGTTCGAGAAAAAACGGCTGATTTTCGACAAAAGAGATAACACCCCCCCATAACGTCATGCTTCAGAAATGTGGAAAATGGTCCGTTTTCAAATGTTTTATTTTTGAACGTCAGTTCACATTTGTAGGTGGATCATCAGTGTTAGAGCTAAAATTAGCATGTTTAAAGTGATTTTCATGCTTCCAGGGGCTCGGGAAGTTAATTAAATACCATTTGGAGGCATTTAATGTTCGAGCAAAAACGGCTGATTTTCGACAAAAGAGATAACACCCCCCAATTACGTCATGCTTCAGAAATGTGGAAAATGGTCCGTTTTCAAATGTTTTATTTTTGAACGTCAGTTCACATTTGTAGGTGGATCATCAGTGTTAGAGCTAAAATTAGCATGTTTAAAGTGATTTTCATGCTTCCAGGGGCCCAAAACACAAGATTTATGGAATGGTTAAAAGTGCATGAAAATGGCCAATTTACTCACTCTGAGTTCTCAAAAAGGGTTTCTTCACCCCGGGAAGTTAATTAAATACCATTTGGAGGCATTTAATGTTCGAGCAAAAACGGCTGATTTTCGACAAAAGAGATAACACCCCCCCATTACGTCATGCTTCAGAAATGTGGAAAATGGTCCGTTTTCAAATGTTTTATTTTTGAACGTCAGTTCACATTTGTAGGTGGATCATCAGTGTTAGAGCTAAAATTAGCATGTTTAAAGTGATTTTCATGCTTCCAGGGGCTCGGGAAGTTAATTAAATACCATTTGGAGGCATTTAATGTTCGAGCAAACATGGCTGATTTTCGACAAAAGAGATAACACCCCCCCATTACGTCATGCTTCAGAAATGTGGAAAATGGTCCGTTTTCAAATGTTTTATTTTTGAACGTCAGTTCACATTTGTAGGTGGATCATCAGTGTTAGAGCTAAAATTAGCATGTTTAAAGTGATTTTCATGCTTCCAGGGGCCCAAAACACAAGATTAATGGAATGGTTAAAAGTGCATGAAAATGGCCAATTTACTCACTCTGAGTTCTCAAAAAGGGTTTCTTCACCCCGGGAAGTGAAATAAATACCATTTGGAGGCATTTAATGTTCGAGCAAAAACGGCTGATTTTCGACAAAAGAGATAACACCCCCCCCATTACGTCATGCTTCAGAAATGTGGAAAATGGTCCGTTTTCAAATGTTTTATTTTTGAACGTCAGTTCACATTTGTAGGTGGATCATCAGTGTTAAAGCTAAAATTAGCATGTTTAAAGTGATTTTCATGCTTCCAGGGGCTCGGGAAGTTAATTAAATACCATTTGGAGGCATTTAATGTTCGAGCAAAAACGGCTGATTTTCGACAAAAGAGATAACACCCCCCCATTACGTCATGCTTCAGAAATGTGGAAAATGGTCCGTTTTCAAATGTTTTATTTTTGAACGTCAGTTCACATTTGTAGGTGGATCATCAGTGTTAGAGCTAAAATTAGCATGTTTAAAGTGATTTTCATGCTTCCAGGGGCTCGGGAAGTTAATTAAATACCATTTGGAGGCATTTAATGTTCGAGCAAAAACGGCTGATTTTCGACAAAAGAGATAACACCCCCCAATTACGTCATGCTTCAGAAATATGGAAAATGGTCCGTTTTCAAATGTTTTATTTTTGAACGTCAGTTCACATTTGTAGGTGGATCATCAGTGTTAGAGCTAAAATTAGCATGTTTAAAGTGATTTTCATGCTTCCAGGGGCCCAAAACACAAGATTTATGGAATGGTTAAAAGTGCATGAAAATGGCCAATTTACTCACTCTGAGTTCTCAAAAAGGGTTTCTTCACCCCGGGAAGTTAATTAAATACCATTTGGAGGCATTTAATGTTCGAGCAAAAACGGCTGATTTTCGACAAAAGAGATAACACCCCCCCATTACGTCATGCTTCAGAAATGTGGAAAATGGTCCGTTTTCAAATGTTTTATTTTTGAACGTCAGTTCACATTTGTAGGTGGATCATCAGTGTTAGAGCTAAAATTAGCATGTTTAAAGTGATTTTCATGCTTCCAGGGGCTCGGGAAGTGAAATAAATACCATTTGGAGGCATTTAATGTTCGAGCAAAAACGGCTGATTTTCAACAAAAGAGATAACACCCCCCCATTACGTCATGCTTCAGAAATGTGGAAAATGGTCCGTTTTCAAATATTTTATTTTTGAACGTCAGTTCACATTTGCAGGTGGATCATCAGTGTTAGAGCTAAAATTAGCATGTTTAAAGTGATTTTCATGCTTCCAGGGGCCCAAAACACAAGATTTATGGAATGGTTAAAAGTGCATGAAAATGGCCAATTTACTCACTCTGAGTTCTCAAAAAGGGTTTCTTCACCCCGGGAAGTTAATTAAATACCATTTGGAGGCATTTAATGTTCGAGCAAAAACGGCTGATTTTCGACAAAAGAGATAACACCCCCCCATTACGTCATGCTTCAGAAATGTGGAAAATGGTCCGTTTTCAAATGTTTTATTTTTGAACGTCAGTTCACATTTGTAGGTGGATCATCAGTGTTAGAGCTAAAATTAGCATGTTTAAAGTGATTTTCATGCTTCCAGGGGCTCGGGAAGTGAAATAAATACCATTTGGAGGCATTTAATGTTCGAGCAAAAACGGCTGATTTTCGACAAAAGAGATAACACCCCCCAATTACGTCATGCTTCAGAAATGTGGAAAATGGTCCGTTTTCAAATGTTTTATTTTTGAACGTCAGTTCACATTTGTAGGTGGATCATGAGTGTTAGAGCTAAAATTAGCATGTTTAAAGTGATTTTCATGCTTCCAGGGGCTCGGGAAGTTAATTAAATACCATTTGGAGGCATTTAATGTTCGAGCAAAAACGGCTGATTTTCGACAAAAGAGATAACACCCCCCCCATTACGTCATGCTTCAGAAATGTGGAAAATGGTCCGTTTTCAAATGTTTTATTTTTGAACGTCAGTTCACATTTGTAGGTGGATCATCAGTGTTAGAGCTAAAATTAGCATGTTTAAAGTGATTTTCATGCTTCCAGGGGCCCAAAACACAAGATTTATGGAATGGTTAAAAGTGCATGAAAATGGCCAATTTACTCACTCTGAGTTCTCAAAAAGGGTTTCTTCACCCCGGGAAGTTAATTAAATACCATTTGGAGGCATTTAGTGTTCGAGCAAAAACGGCTGATTTTCGACAAAAGAGATAACACCCCCCCATTACGTCATGCTTCAGAAATGTGGAAAATGGTCCGTTTTCAAATGTTTTATTTTTGAACGTCAGTTCACATTTGTAGGTGGATCATCAGCGTTAGAGCTAAAATTAGCATGTTTAAAGTGATTTTCATGCTTCCAGGGGCTCGGGAAGTTAATTAAATACCATTTGGAGGCATTTAATGTTCGAGCAAAAATGGCTGATTTTCGACAAAAGAGATAACACCCCCCCATTACGTCATGCTTCAGAAATGTGGAAAATGGTCCGTTTTCAAATGTTTTATTTTTGAACGTCAGTTCACATTTGTAGGTGGATCATCAGTGTTAGAGCTAAAATTAGCATGTTTAAAGTGATTTTCATGCTTCCAGGGGCCCAAAACACAAGATTAATGGAATGGTTAAAAGTGCATGAAAATGGCCAATTTACTCACTCTGAGTTCTCAAAAAGGGTTTCTTCACCCCGGGAAGTGAAATAAATACCATTTGGAGGCATTTAATGTTCGAGCAAAAACGGCTGATTTTCGACAAAAGAGATAACACCCCCCCCATTACGTCATGCTTCAGAAATGTGGAAAATGGTCCGTTTTCAAATGTTTTATTTTTGAACGTCAGTTCACATTTGTAGGTGGATCATCAGTGTTAAAGCTAAAATTAGCATGTTTAAAGTGATTTTCATGCTTCCAGGGGCTCGGGAAGTTAATTAAATACCATTTGGAGGCATTTAATGTTCGAGCAAAAACGGCTGATTTTCGACAAAAGAGATAACACCCCCCCATTACGTCATGCTTCAGAAATGTGGAAAATGGTCCGTTTTCAAATGTTTTATTTTTGAACGTCAGTTCACATTTGTAGGTGGATCATCAGTGTTAGAGCTAAAATTAGCATGTTTAAAGTGATTTTCATGCTTCCAGGGGCTCGGGAAGTTAATTAAATACCATTTGGAGGCATTTAATGTTCGAGCAAAAACGGCTGATTTTCGACAAAAGAGATAACACCCCCCAATTACGTCATGCTTCAGAAATATGGAAAATGGTCCGTTTTCAAATGTTTTATTTTTGAACGTCAGTTCACATTTGTAGGTGGATCATCAGTGTTAGAGCTAAAATTAGCATGTTTAAAGTGATTTTCATGCTTCCAGGGGCCCAAAACACAAGATTTATGGAATGGTTAAAAGTGCATGAAAATGGCCAATTTACTCACTCTGAGTTCTCAAAAAGGGTTTCTTCACCCCGGGAAGTTAATTAAATACCATTTGGAGGCATTTAATGTTCGAGCAAAAACGGCTGATTTTCGACAAAAGAGATAACACCCCCCCATTACGTCATGCTTCAGAAATGTGGAAAATGGTCCGTTTTCAAATGTTTTATTTTTGAACGTCAGTTCACATTTGTAGGTGGATCATCAGTGTTAGAGCTAAAATTAGCATGTTTAAAGTGATTTTCATGCTTCCAGGGGCTCGGGAAGTGAAATAAATACCATTTGGAGGCATTTAATGTTCGAGCAAAAACGGCTGATTTTCAACAAAAGAGATAACACCCCCCCATTACGTCATGCTTCAGAAATGTGGAAAATGGTCCGTTTTCAAATATTTTATTTTTGAACGTCAGTTCACATTTGCAGGTGGATCATCAGTGTTAGAGCTAAAATTAGCATGTTTAAAGTGATTTTCATGCTTCCAGGGGCCCAAAACACAAGATTTATGGAATGGTTAAAAGTGCATGAAAATGGCCAATTTACTCACTCTGAGTTCTCAAAAAGGGTTTCTTCACCCCGGGAAGTTAATTAAATACCATTTGGAGGCATTTAATGTTCGAGCAAAAACGGCTGATTTTCGACAAAAGAGATAACACCCCCCCATTACGTCATGCTTCAGAAATGTGGAAAATGGTCCGTTTTCAAATGTTTTATTTTTGAACGTCAGTTCACATTTGTAGGTGGATCATCAGTGTTAGAGCTAAAATTAGCATGTTTAAAGTGATTTTCATGCTTCCAGGGGCTCGGGAAGTGAAATAAATACCATTTGGAGGCATTTAATGTTCGAGCAAAAACGGCTGATTTTCGACAAAAGAGATAACACCCCCCAATTACGTCATGCTTCAGAAATGTGGAAAATGGTCCGTTTTCAAATGTTTTATTTTTGAACGTCAGTTCACATTTGTAGGTGGATCATGAGTGTTAGAGCTAAAATTAGCATGTTTAAAGTGATTTTCATGCTTCCAGGGGCTCGGGAAGTTAATTAAATACCATTTGGAGGCATTTAATGTTCGAGCAAAAACGGCTGATTTTCGACAAAAGAGATAACACCCCCCCCATTACGTCATGCTTCAGAAATGTGGAAAATGGTCCGTTTTCAAATGTTTTATTTTTGAACGTCAGTTCACATTTGTAGGTGGATCATCAGTGTTAGAGCTAAAATTAGCATGTTTAAAGTGATTTTCATGCTTCCAGGGGCCCAAAACACAAGATTTATGGAATGGTTAAAAGTGCATGAAAATGGCCAATTTACTCACTCTGAGTTCTCAAAAAGGGTTTCTTCACCCCGGGAAGTTAATTAAATACCATTTGGAGGCATTTAGTGTTCGAGCAAAAACGGCTGATTTTCGACAAAAGAGATAACACCCCCCCATTACGTCATGCTTCAGAAATGTGGAAAATGGTCCGTTTTCAAATGTTTTATTTTTGAACGTCAGTTCACATTTGTAGGTGGATCATCAGCGTTAGAGCTAAAATTAGCATGTTTAAAGTGATTTTCATGCTTCCAGTGGCTCGGGAAGTTAATTAAATACCATTTGGAGGCATTTAATGTTCGAGCAAAAATGGCTGATTTTCGACAAAAGAGATAACACCCCCCCATTACGTCATGCTTCAGAAATGTGGAAAATGGTCCGTTTTCAAATGTTTTATTTTTGAACGTCAGTTCACATTTGTAGGTGGATCATCAGTGTTAGAGCTAAAATTAGCATGTTTAAAGTGATTTTCATGCTTCCAGGGGCCCAAAACCCAAGATTTATGGAATGGTTAAAAGTGCATGAAAATGGCCAATTTACTCACTCTGAGTTCTCAAAAAGGGTTTCTTCACCCCGGGAAGTTAATTAAATACCATTTGGAGGCATTTAATGTTCGAGCAAAAACGGCTGATTTTCGACAAAAAAGAAAAAAAAAACCCCCATTACGTCATGCTTCAGAAATGTGGAAAATGGTCCGTTTTCAAATGTTTTATTTTTGAACGTCAGTTCACATTTGTAGGTGGATCATCAGTGTTAGAGCTAAAATTAGCATGTTTAAAGTGATTTTCATGCTTCCAGGGGCTCGGGAAGTTAATTAAATACCATTTGGAGGCATTTAATGTTCGAGCAAACATGGCTGATTTTCGACAAAAGAGATAACACCCCCCCATTACGTCATGCTTCAGAAATGTGGAAAATGGTCCGTTTTCAAATGTTTTCTTTTTGAACGTCAGTTCACATTTGTAGGTGGATCATCAGTGTTAGAGCTAAAATTAGCATGTTTAAAGTGATTTTCATGCTTCCAGGGGCCCAAAACACAAGATTAATGGAATGGTTAAAAGTGCATGAAAATGGCCAATTTACTCACTCTGAGTTCTCAAAAAGGGTTTCTTCACCCCGGGAAGTGAAATAAATACCATTTGGAGGCATTTAATGTTCGAGCAAAAACGGCTGATTTTCGACAAAAGAGATAACACCCCCCCATTACGTCATGCTTCAGAAATGTGGAAAATGGTCCGTTTTCAAATGTTTTATTTTTGAACGTCAGTTCACATTTGTAGGTGGATCATCAGTGTTAAAGCTAAAATTAGCATGTTTAAAGTGATTTTCATGCTTCCAGGGGCTCGGGAAGTTAATTAAATACCATTTGGAGGCATTTAATGTTCGAGCAAAAACGGCTGATTTTCGACAAAAGAGATAACACCCCCCCATTACGTCATGCTTCAGAAATGTGGAAAATGGTCCGTTTTCAAATGTTTTATTTTTGAACGTCAGTTCACATTTGTAGGTGGATCATCAGTGTTAGAGCTAAAATTAGCATGTTTAAAGTGATTTTTATGCTTCCAGGGGCTCGGGAAGTGAAATAAATACCATTTGGTGGCATTTAATGTTCGAGCAAAAACAGCTGATTTTCGACAAAAGAGATAACACCCCCCCATTACGTCATGCTTCAGAAATGTGGAAAATGGTCCGTTTTCAAATGTTTTATTTTTGAACGTCAGTTCACATTTGTAGGTGGATCATCAGTGTTAGAGCTAAAATTAGCATGTTTAAAGTGATTTTCATGCTTCCAGGGGCCCAAAACACAAGATTTATGGAATGGTTAAAAGTGCATGAAAATGGCCAATTTACTCACTCTGAGTTCTCAAAAAGGGTTTCTTCACCCCGGGAAGTTAATTAAATACCATTTGGAGGCATTTAATGTTCGAGCAAAAACGGCTGATTTTCGACAAAAGAGATAACACCCCCTATTACGTCATGCTTCAGAAATGTGGAAAATGGTCCATTTTCAAATGTTTTATTTTTGAACGTCAGTTCACATTTGTAGGTGGATCATCAGTGTTAGAGCTAAAATTAGCATGTTTAAAGTGATTTTCATGCTTCCAGGGGCCCAAAACACAAGATTTATGGAATGGTTAAAAGTGCATGAAAATGGCCAATTTACTCACTCTGAGTTCTCAAAAAGGGTTTCTTCACCCCGGGAAGTTAATTAAATACCATTTGGAGGCATTTAATGTTCGAGCAAAAACGGCTGATTTTCGACAAAAGAGATAACACCCCCCCATTACGTCATGCTTCAGAAATGTGGAAAATGGTCCGTTTTCAAATGTTTTATTTTTGAACGTCAGTTCACATTTGTAGGTGGATCATCAGTGTTAGAGCTAAAATTAGCATGTTTAAAGTGATTTTCATGCTTCCAGGGGCTCGGGAAATTAATTAAATACCATTTGGAGGCATTTAATGTTCGAGCAAAAACGGCTGATTTTCGACAAAAGAGATAACACCCCCCCATTACGTCATGCTTCAGAAATGTGGAAAATGGTTGGTTTTCAAATGTTTTATTTTTGAACGTCAGTTCACATTTGTAGGTGGATCATCAGTGTTAGAGCTAAAATTAGCATGTTTAAAGTGATTTTCATGCTTCCAGGGGCTCTGGAAGTTAATTAAATACCATTTGGAGGCATTTAATGTTCGAGCAAAAACGGCTGATTTTCGACAAAAAAGATAACACCCCCCCCATTACGTCATGCTTCAGAAATGTGGAAAATGGTCTGTTTTCAAATGTTTTATTTTTGAACGTCAGTTCACATTTGTAGGTGGATCATCAGTGTTAGAGCTAAAATTAGCATGTTTAAAGTGATTTTCATGCTTCCAGGGGCCCAAAACACAAGATTTATGGAATGGTTAAAAGTGCATGAAAATGGCCAATTTATCACTCTGAGTTCTCAAAAAGGGTTTCTTCACCCCGGGAAGTTAATTAAATACCATTTGGAGGCATTTAATGTTCGAGCAAAAACGGCTGATTTTCGACAAAAGAGATAACACCCCCCCATTACGTCATGCTTCAGAAATGTGGAAAATGGTCCGTTTTCAAATGTTTTATTTTTGAACGTCAGTTCACATTTGTAGGTGGATCATCAGTGTTAGAGCTAAAATTAGCATGTTTAAAGTGATTTTCATGCTTCCAGGGGCTCGGGAAGTGAAATAAATACCATTTGGAGGCATTTAATGTTCAAGCAAAAACGGCTGATTTTCGACAAAAGAGATAACACCCCCCAATTACGTCATGCTTCAGAAATGTGGAAAATGGTCCGTTTTCAAATGTTTTATTTTTGAACGTCAGTTCACATTTGTAGGTGGATCATCTGTGTTAGAGCTAAAATTAGCATGTTTAAAGTGATTTTCATGCTTCCAGGGGCTCGGGAAGTTAATTAAATACCATTTGGAGGCATTTAATGTTCGAGCAAAAACGGCTGATTTTCGACAAAAGAGATAACACCCCCCCATTACGTCATGCTTCAGAAATGTGGAAAATGGTCCGTTTTCAAATGTTTTATTTTTGAACGTCAGTTCACATTTGTAGGTGGATCATCAGTGTTAGAGCTAAAATTAGCATGTTTAAAGTGATTTTCATGCTTCCAGGGGCCCAAAACACAAGATTTATGGAATGGTTAAAAGTGCATGAAAATGGCCAATTTACTCACTCTGAGTTCTCAAAAAGGGTTTCTTCACCCCGGGAAGTTAATTAAATACCATTTGGAGGCATTTAATGTTCGAGCAAAAACGGCTGATTTTCGACAAAAGAGATAACACCCCCCCATTACGTCATGCTTCAGAAATGTGGAAAATGGTCCGTTTTCAAATGTTTTATTTTTGAGCGTCAGTTCACATTTGTAGGTGGATCATCAGTGTTAGAGCTAAAATTAGCATGTTTAAAGTGATTTTCATGCTTCCAGGGGCTCGGGAAGAGAAATAAATACCATTTGGAGGCATTTAATGTTCGAGCAAAAACGGCTGATTTTCGACAAAAGAGATAACACCCCCCCATTACGTCATGCTTCAGAAATGTGGAAAATGGTCCGTTTTCAAATGTTTTATTTTTGAACGTCAGTTCACATTTGTAGGTGGATCATCAGTGTTAGAGCTAAAATTAGCATGTTTAAAGTGATTTTTATGCTTCCAGGGGCTCTGGAAGTGAAATAAATACCATTTGGAGGCATTTAATGTTCGAGCAAAAACGGCTGATTTTCGACAAAAGAGATAACACCCCCCCATTACGTCATGCTTCAGAAATGTGGAAAATGGTCCGTTTTCAAATGTTTTATTTTTGAACGTCAGTTCACATTTGTAGGTGGATCATCAGTGTTAGAGCTAAAATTAGCATGTTTAAAGTGATTTTTATGCTTCCAGGGGCTCGGGAAGTGAAATAAATACCATTTGGTGGCATTTAATGTTCGAGCAAAAACGGCTGATTTTCGACAAAAGAGATAACACCCCCCCATTACGTCATGCTTCAGAAATGTGGAAAATGGTCCGTTTTCAAATGTTTTATTTTTGAACGTCAGTTCACATTTGTAGGTGGATCATCAGTGTTAGAGCTAAAATTAGCATGTTTAAAGTGATTTTCATGCTTCCAGGGGCCCAAAACACAAGATTTATGGAATGGTTAAAAGTGCATGAAAATGGCCAATTTACTCACTCTGAGTTCTCAAAAAGGGTTTCTTCACCCCGGGAAGTTAATTAAATACCATTTGGAGGCATTTAATGTTCGAGCAAAAACGGCTGATTTTCGACAAAAGAGATAACACCCCCTATTACGTCATGCTTCAGAAATGTGGAAAATGGTCCATTTTCAAATGTTTTATTTTTGAACGTCAGTTCACATTTGTAGGTGGATCATCAGTGTTAGAGCTAAAATTAGCATGTTTAAAGTGATTTTCATGCTTCCAGGGGCCCAAAACACAAGATTTATGGAATGGTTAAAAGTGCATGAAAATGGCCAATTTACTCACTCTGAGTTCTCAAAAAGGGTTTCTTCACCCCGGGAAGTTAATTAAATACCATTTGGAGGCATTTAATGTTCGAGCAAAAACGGCTGATTTTCGACAAAAGAGATAACACCCCCCCATTACGTCATGCTTCAGAAATGTGGAAAATGGTCCGTTTTCAAATGTTTTATTTTTGAACGTCAGTTCACATTTGTAGGTGGATCATCAGTGTTAGAGCTAAAATTAGCATGTTTAAAGTGATTTTCATGCTTCCAGGGGCTCGGGAAATTAATTAAATACCATTTGGAGGCATTTAATGTTCGAGCAAAAACGGCTGATTTTCGACAAAAGAGATAACACCCCCCCATTACGTCATGCTTCAGAAATGTGGAAAATGGTTGGTTTTCAAATGTTTTATTTTTGAACGTCAGTTCACATTTGTAGGTGGATCATCAGTGTTAGAGCTAAAATTAGCATGTTTAAAGTGATTTTCATGCTTCCAGGGGCTCTGGAAGTTAATTAAATACCATTTGGAGGCATTTAATGTTCGAGCAAAAACGGCTGATTTTCGACAAAAAAGATAACACCCCCCCATTACGTCATGCTTCAGAAATGTGGAAAATGGTCTGTTTTCAAATGTTTTATTTTTGAAAGTCAGTTCACATTTGTAGGTGGATCATCAGTGTTAGAGCTAAAATTAGCATGTTTAAAGTGATTTTCATGCTTCCAGGGGCCCAAAACACAAGATTTATGGAATGGTTAAAAGTGCATGAAAATGGCCAATTTATCACTCTGAGTTCTCAAAAAGGGTTTCTTCACCCCGGGAAGTTAATTAAATACCATTTGGAGGCATTTAATGTTCGAGCAAAAACGGCTGATTTTCGACAAAAGAGATAACACCCCCCCATTACGTCATGCTTCAGAAATGTGGAAAATGGTCCGTTTTCAAATGTTTTATTTTTGAACGTCAGTTCACATTTGTAGGTGGATCATCAGTGTTAGAGCTAAAATTAGCATGTTTAAAGTGATTTTCATGCTTCCAGGGTCCCAAAACACAAGATTTATGGAATGGTTAAAAGTGCATGAAAATGGCCAATTTACTCACTCTGAGTTCTCAAAAAGGGTTTCTTCACCCCGGAAAGTTAATTAAATACCATTTGGAGGCATTTAATGTTCGAGCAAAAACGGCTGATTTTCGACAAAAGAGATAACACCCCCCCATTACGTCATGCTTCAGAAATGTGGAAAATGGTCCGTTTTCAAATGTTTTATTTTTGAACGTCAGTTCACATTTGTAGGTGGATCATCAGTGTTAGAGCTAAAATTAGCATGTTTAAAGTGATTTTCATGCTTCCAGGGGCTCGGGAAGTGAAATAAATACCATTTGGAGGCATTTAATGTTCGAGCAAAAACGGCTGATTTTCGACAAAAGAGATAACACCCCCCAATTACGTCATGCTTCAGAAATGTGGAAAATGGTCCGTTTTCAAATGTTTTATTTTTGAACGTCAGTTCACATTTGTAGGTGGATCATCAGTGTTAGAGCTAAAATTAGCATGTTTAAAGTGATTTTCATGCTTCCAGGGGCTCGGGAAGTGAAATAAATACCATTTGGAGGCATTTAATGTTCGAGCAAAAACGGCCGATTTTCGACAAAAGAGATAACACCCCCCCATTACGTCATGCTTCAGAAATGTGGAAAATGGTCCGTTTTCAAATGTTTTATTTTTGAACGTCAGTTCACATTTGTAGGTGGATCATCAGTGTTAGAGCTAAAATTAGCATGTTTAAAGTGATTTTCATGCTTCCAGGGGCCCAAAACACAAGATTTATGGAATGGTTAAAAGTGCATGAAAATGGCCAATTTACTCACTCTGAGTTCTCAAAAAGGGTTTCTTCACCCCGGGAAGTTAATTAAATACCATTCGGAGGCATTTAATGTTCGAGCAAAAACGGCTGATTTTCGACAAAAGAGATAACACCCCCCCATTACGTCATGCTTCAGAAATGTGGAAAATGGTCCGTTTTCAAATGTTTTATTTTTGAACGTCAGTTCACATTTGTAGGTGGATCATCAGTGTTAGAGCTAAAATTAGCATGTTTAAAGTGATTTTCATGCTTCCAGGGGCTCGGGAAGTTAATTAAATACCATTTGGAGGCATTTAATGTTCGAGCAAAAACGGCTGATTTTCGACAAAAGAGATAACACCCCCCCATTACGTCATGCTTCAGAAATGTGGAAAATGGTCCGTTTTCAAATGTTTTATTTTTGAACGTCAGTTCACATTTGTAGGTGGATCATCAGTGTTAGAGCTAAAATTAGCATGTTTAAAGTTATTTTCATGCTTCCAGGGGCCCAAAACACAAGATTTATGGAATGGTTAAAAGTGCATGAAAATGGCCAATTTACTCACTCTGAGTTCTCAAAAAGGGTTTCTTCACCCCGGGAAGTTAATTAAATACCATTTGGAGGCATTTAATGTTCGAGCAAAAACGGCTGATTTTCGACAAAAGAGATAACACCCCCCCATTACGTCATGCTTCAGAAATGTGGAAAATGGTCCGTTTTCAAATGTTTTATTTTTGAACGTCAGTTCACATTTGTAGGTGGATCATCAGTGTTAGAGCTAAAATTAGCATGTTTAAAGTGATTTTCATGCTTCCAGGGGCCCAAAACACAAGATTAATGGAATGGTTAAAAGTGCATGAAAATGGCCAATTTACTCACTCTGAGTTCTCAAAAAGGGTTTCTTCACCCCGGGAAGTGAAATAAATACCATTTGGAGGCATTTAATGTTCGAGCAAAAACGGCTGATTTTCGACAAAAGAGATAACACCTCCCCATTACGTCATGCTTCAGTTTATGGAAAATGGTCCGTTTTCAAATGTTTTATTTTTGAACGTCAGTTCACATTTGTAGGTGGATCATCAGTGTTAGAGCTAAAATTAGCATGTTTAAAGTGATTTTCATGCTTCCAGGGGCTCGGGAAGTTAATTAAATACCATTTGGAGGCATTTAATGTTCGAGCAAAAACGGCTGATTTTCGACAAAAGAGATAACACCCCCCCCATTACGTCATGCTTCAGAAATGTGGAAAATGGTCCGTTTTCAAATGTTTTATTTTTGAACGTCAGTTCACATTTGTAGGTGGATCATCAGTGTTAGAGCTAAAATTAGCATGTTTAAAGTGATTTTCATGCTTCCAGGGGCCCAAAACACAAGATTTATGGAATGGTTAAAAGTGCATGAAAATGGCCAATTTACTCACTCTGAGTTCTCAAAAAGGGTTTCTTCACCCCGGGAAGTTAATTAAATACCATTTGGAGGCATTTAATGTTCGAGCAAAAACGGCTGATTTTCGACAAAAGAGATAACACCCCCCCATTACGTCATGCTTCAGAAATGTGGAAAATGGTCCGTTTTCAAATGTTTTATTTTTGAACGTCAGTTCACATTTGTAGGTGGATCATCAGTGTTAGAGCTAAAATTAGCATGTTTAAAGTGATTTTCATGCTTCCAGGGGCTCGGGAAGTGAAATAAATACCATTTGGAGGCATTTAATGTTCAAGCAAAAACGGCTGATTTTCGACAAAAGAGATAACACCCCCCAATTACGTCATGCTTCAGAAATGTGGAAAATGGTCCGTTTTCAAATGTTTTATTTTTGAACGTCAGTTCACATTTGTAGGTGGATCATCTGTGTTAGAGCTAAAATTAGCATGTTTAAAGTGATTTTCATGCTTCCAGGGGCTCGGGAAGTTAATTAAATACCATTTGGAGGCATTTAATGTTCGAGCAAAAACGGCTGATTTTCGACAAAAGAGATAACACCCCCCCATTACGTCATGCTTCAGAAATGTGGAAAATGGTCCGTTTTCAAATGTTTTATTTTTGAACGTCAGTTCACATTTGTAGGTGGATCATCAGTGTTAGAGCTAAAATTAGCATGTTTAAAGTGATTTTCATGCTTCCAGGGGCCCAAAACACAAGATTTATGGAATGGTTAAAAGTGCATGAAAATGGCCAATTTACTCACTCTGAGTTCTCAAAAAGGGTTTCTTCACCCCGGGAAGTTAATTAAATACCATTTGGAGGCATTTAATGTTCGAGCAAAAACGGCTGATTTTCGACAAAAGAGATAACACCCCCCCATTACGTCATGCTTCAGAAATGTGGAAAATGGTCCGTTTTCAAATGTTTTATTTTTGAACGTCAGTTCACATTTGTAGGTGGATCATCAGTGTTAGAGCTAAAATTAGCATGTTTAAAGTGATTTTCATGCTTCCAGGGGCTCGGGAAGTGAAATAAATACCATTTGGAGGCATTTAATGTTCAAGCAAAAACGGCTGATTTTCGACAAAAGAGATAACACCCCCCAATTACGTCATGCTTCAGAAATGTGGAAAATGGTCCGTTTTCAAATGTTTTATTTTTGAACGTCAGTTCACATTTGTAGGTGGATCATCTGTGTTAGAGCTAAAATTAGCATGTTTAAAGTGATTTTCATGCTTCCAGGGGCTCGGGAAGTTAATTAAATACCATTTGGAGGCATTTAATGTTCGAGCAAAAACGGCTGATTTTCGACAAAAGAGATAACACCCCCCCATTACGTCATGCTTCAGAAATGTGGAAAATGGTCCGTTTTCAAATGTTTTATTTTTGAACGTCAGTTCACATTTGTAGGTGGATCATCAGTGTTAGAGCTAAAATTAGCATGTTTAAAGTGATTTTTATGCTTCCAGGGGCTCGGGAAGTGAAATAAATACCATTTGGTGGCATTTAATGTTCGAGCAAAAACGGCTGATTTTCGACAAAAAAGATAACACCCCCCCATTACGTCATGCTTCAGAAATGTGGAAAATGGTCCGTTTTCAAATGTTTTATTTTTGAACGTCAGTTCACATTTGTAGGTGGATCATCAGTGTTAGAGCTAAAATTAGCATGTTTAAAGTGATTTTCATGCTTCCAGGGGCCCAAAACACAAGATTTATGGAATGGTTAAAAGTGCATGAAAATGGCCAATTTACTCACTCTGAGTTCTCAAAAAGGGTTTCTTCACCCCGGGAAGTTAATTAAATACCATTTGGAGGCATTTAATGTTCGAGCAAAAACGGCTGATTTTCGACAAAAGAGATAACACCCCCCTATTACGTCATGCTTCAGAAATGTGGAAAATGGTCCATTTTCAAATGTTTTATTTTTGAACGTCAGTTCACATTTGTAGGTGGATCATCAGTGTTAGAGCTAAAATTAGCATGTTTAAAGTGATTTTCATGCTTCCAGGGGCCCAAAACACAAGATTTATGGAATGGTTAAAAGTGCATGAAAATGGCCAATTTACTCACTCTGAGTTCTCAAAAAGGGTTTCTTCACCCCGGGAAGTTAATTAAATACCATTTGGAGGCATTTAATGTTCGAGCAAAAACGGCTGATTTTCGACAAAAGAGATAACACCCCCCCATTACGTCATGCTTCAGAAATGTGGAAAATGGTCCGTTTTCAAATGTTTTATTTTTGAACGTCAGTTCACATTTGTAGGTGGATCATCAGTGTTAGAGCTAAAATTAGCATGTTTAAAGTGATTTTCATGCTTCCAGGGGCTCGGGAAATTAATTAAATACCATTTGGAGGCATTTAATGTTCGAGCAAAAACGGCTGATTTTCGACAAAAGAGATAACACCCCCCCATTACGTCATGCTTCAGAAATGTGGAAAATGGTTGGTTTTCAAATGTTTTATTTTTGAACGTCAGTTCACATTTGTAGGTGGATCATCAGTGTTAGAGCTAAAATTAGCATGTTTAAAGTGATTTTCATGCTTCCAGGGGCTCTGGAAGTTAATTAAATACCATTTGGAGGCATTTAATGTTCGAGCAAAAACGGCTGATTTTCGACAAAAAAGATAACACCCCCCCCATTACGTCATGCTTCAGAAATGTGGAAAATGGTCTGTTTTCAAATGTTTTATTTTTGAACGTCAGTTCACATTTGTAGGTGGATCATCAGTGTTAGAGCTAAAATTAGCATGTTTAAAGTGATTTTCATGCTTCCAGGGGCCCAAAACACAAGATTTATGGAATGGTTAAAAGTGCATGAAAATGGCCAATTTATCACTCTGAGTTCTCAAAAAGGGTTTCTTCACCCCGGGAAGTTAATTAAATACCATTTGGAGGCATTTAATGTTCGAGCAAAAACGGCTGATTTTCGACAAAAGAGATAACACCCCCCCATTACGTCATGCTTCAGAAATGTGGAAAATGGTCCGTTTTCAAATGTTTTATTTTTGAACGTCAGTTCACATTTGTAGGTGGATCATCAGTGTTAGAGCTAAAATTAGCATGTTTAAAGTGATTTTCATGCTTCCAGGGGCCCAAAACACAAGATTAATGGAATGGTTAAAAGTGCATGAAAATGGCCAATTTACTCACTCTGAGTTCTCAAAAAGGGTTTCTTCACCCCGGGAAGTGAAATAAATACCATTTGGAGGCATTTAATGTTCGAGCAAAAATGGCTGATTTTCGACAAAAGAGATAACACCCCCCCATTACGTCATGCTTCAGAAATGTGGAAAATGGTCCGTTTTCAAATGTTTTATTTTTGAACGTCAGTTCACATTTGTAGGTGGATCATCAGTGTTAGAGCTAAAATTAGCATGTTTAAAGTGATTTTCATGCTTCCAGGGGCTCGGGAAGTTAATTAAATACCATTTGGAGGCATTTAATGTTCGAGCAAAAACGGCTGATTTTCGACAAAAGAGATAACACCCCCCAATTACGTCATGCTTCAGAAATGTGGAAAATGGTCCGTTTTCAAATATTTTATTTTTGAACGTCAGTTCACATTTGTAGGTGGATCATCAGTGTTAGAGCTAAAATTAGCATGTTTAAAGTGATTTTCATGCTTCCAGGGGCCCAAAACACAAGATTTATGGAATGGTTAAAAGTGCATGAAAATGGCCAATTTACTCACTCTGAGTTCTCAAAAAGGGTTTCTTCACCCCGGGAAGTTAATTAAATACCATTTGGAGGCATTTAATGTTCGAGCAAAAACGGCTGATTTTCGACAAAAGCGATAACACCCCCCCCATTACGTCATGCTTCAGAAATGTGGAAAATGGTCCGTTTTCAAATGTTTTATTTTTGAACGTCAGTTCACATTTGTAGGTGGATCATCAGTGTTAGAGCTAAAATTAGCATGTTTAAAGTGATTTTCATGCTTCCAGGGGCTCGGGAAGTTAATTAAATACCATTTGGAGGCATTTAATGTTCGAGCAAAAACGGCTGATTTTCGACAAAAGAGATAACACCCTTCCATTACGTCATGCTTCAGAAATGTGGAAAATGGTCCGTTTTCAAATGTTTTATTTTTGAACGTCAGTTCACATTTGTAGGTGGATCATCAGTGTTAGAGCTAAAATTAGCATGTTTAAAGTGATTTTCATGCTTCCAGGGGCTCGGGAAGTGAAATAAATACCATTTGGAAGCATTTAATGTTCGAGCAAAAACGGCTGATTTTCGACAAAAGAGATAACACCCCCCCATTACGTCATGCTTCAGAAATGTGGAAAATGGTCCATTTTCAAATGTTTTATTTTTGAACGTCAGTTCACATTTGTAGGTGGATCATCAGTGTTAGAGCTAAAATTAGCATGTTTAAAGTGATTTTCATGCTTCCAGGGGCTCGGGAAGTTAATTAAATACCATTTGGAGGCATTTAATGTTCGAGCAAAAACGGCTGATTTTCGACAAAAGAGATAACACCCCCCCATTACGTCATGCTTCAGAAATGTGGAAAATGGTCCGTTTTCAAATGTTTTATTTTTGAACGTCAGTTCACATTTGTAGGTGGATCATCAGTGTTAGAGCTAAAATTAGCATGTTTAAAGTGATTTTCATGCTTCCAGGGGCCCAAAACACAAGATTAATGGAATGGTTAAAAGTGCATGAAAATGGCCAATTTACTCACTCTGAGTTCTCAAAAAGGGTTTCTTCACCCCGGGAAGTGAAATAAATACCATTTGGAGGCATTTAATGTTCGAGCAAAAACGGCTGATTTTCGACAAAAGAGATAACACCCCCCCATTACGTCATGCTTCAGAAATGTGGAAAATGGTCCGTTTTCAAATGTTTTATTTTTGAACGTCAGTTCACATTTGTAGGTGGATCATCAGTGTTAGAGCTAAAATTAGCATGTTTAAAGTGATTTTCATGCTTCCAGGGGCTCGGGAAGTGAAATAAATACCATTTGGAGGCATTTAATGTTCGAGCAAAAACGGCTGATTTTCGACAAAAGAGATAACACCCCCCAATTACGTCATGCTTCAGAAATGTGGAAAATGGTCCGTTTTCAAATGTTTTATTTTTGAACGTCAGTTCACATTTGTAGGTGGATCATCAGTGTTAGAGCTAAAATTAGCATGTTTAAAGTGATTTTCATGCTTCCAGGGGCTCGGGAAGTTAATTAAATACCATTTGGAGGCATTTAATGTTCGAGCAAAAACGGCTGATTTTCGACAAAAGAGATAACACCCCCCCCCATTACGTCATGCTTCAGAAATGTGGAAAATGGTCCGTTTTCAAATGTTTTATTTTTGAACGTCAGTTCACATTTGTAGGTGGATCATCAGTGTTAGAGCTAAAATTAGCATGTTTAAAGTGATTTTCATGCTTCCAGGGGCCCAAAACACAAGATTTATGGAATGGTTAAAAGTGCATGAAAATGGCCAATTTACTCACTCTGAGTTCTCAAAAAGGGTTTCTTCACCCCGGGAAGTTAATTAAATACCATTTGGAGGCATTTAGTGTTCGAGCAAAAACGGCTGATTTTCGACAAAAGAGATAACACCCCCCCATTACGTCATGCTTCAGAAATGTGGAAAATGGTCCGTTTTCAAATGTTTTATTTTTGAACGTCAGTTCACATTTGTAGGTGGATCATCAGTGTTAGAGCTAAAATTAGCATGTTTAAAGTGATTTTCATGCTTCCAGGGGCTCGGGAAGTTAATTAAATACCATTTGGAGGCATTTAATGTTCGAGCAAAAATGGCTGATTTTCGACAAAAGAGATAACACCCCCCCATTACGTCATGCTTCAGAAATGTGGAAAATGGTCCGTTTTCAAATGTTTTATTTTTGAACGTCAGTTCACATTTGTAGGTGGATCATCAGTGTTAGAGCTAAAATTAGCATGTTTAAAGTGATTTTCATGCTTCCAGGGGCCCAAAACACAAGATTAATGGAATGGTTAAAAGTGCATGAAAATGGCCAATTTACTCACTCTGAGTTCTCAAAAAGGGTTTCTTCACCCCGGGAAGTGAAATAAATACCATTTGGAGGCATTTAATGTTCGAGCAAAAACGGCTGATTTTCGACAAAAGAGATAACACCCCCCCATTACGTCATGCTTCAGAAATGTGGAAAATGGTCCGTTTTCAAATGTTTTATTTTTGAACGTCAGTTCACATTTGTAGGTGGATCATCAGTGTTAGAGCTAAAATTAGCATGTTTAAAGTGATTTTCATGCTTCCAGGGGCTCGGGAAGTTAATTAAATACCATTTGGAGGCATTTAATGTTCGAGCAAAAACGGCTGATTTTCGACAAAAGAGATAACACCCCCTCATTACGTCATGCTTCAGAAATGTGGAAAATGGTCCGTTTTCAAATGTTTTATTTTTGAACGTCAGTTCACATTTGTATGTGGATCATCAGTGTTAGAGCTAAAATTAGCATGTTTAAAGTGATTTTCATGCTTCAAGGGGCTCGGGAAGTGAAATAAATACCATTTGGAGGCATTTAATGTTCGAGCAAAAACCGCTGATTTTCGACAAAAGAGATAACACCCCCCAATTACGTCATGCTTCAGAAATGTGGAAAATGGTCCGTTTTCAAATGTTTTATTTTTGAACGTCAGTTCACATTTGTAGGTGGATCATCAGTGTTAGAGCTAAAATTAGCATGTTTAAAGTGATTTTCATGCTTCCAGGGGCTCGGGAAGTTAATTAAATACCATTTGGAGGCATTTAATGTTCGAGCAAAAACGGCTGATTTTCGACAAAAGAGATAACACCCCCCCCATTACGTCATGCTTCAGAAATGTGGAAAATGGTCCGTTTTCAAATGTTTTATTTTTGAACGTCAGTTCACATTTGTAGGTGGATCATCAGTGTTAGAGCTAAAATTAGCATGTTTAAAGTGATTTTCATGCTTCCAGGGGCCCAAAACACAAGATTTATGGAATGGTTAAAAGTGCATGAAAATGGCCAATTTACTCACTCTGAGTTCTCAAAAAGGGTTTCTTCACCCCGGGAAGTTAATTAAATACCATTTGGAGGCATTTAGTGTTCGAGCAAAAACGGCTGATTTTCGACAAAAGAGATAACACCCCCCCATTACGTCATGCTTCAGAAATGTGGAAAATGGTCCGTTTTCAAATGTTTTATTTTTGAACGTCAGTTCACATTTGTAGGTGGATCATCAGTGTTAGAGCTAAAATTAGCATGTTTAAAGTGATTTTCATGCTTCCAGGGGCTCGGAAAGTTAATTAAATACCATTTGGAGGCATTTAATGTTCGAGCAAAAATGGCTGATTTTCGACAAAAGAGATAACACCCCCCCATTACGTCATGCTTCAGAAATGTGGAAAATGGTCCGTTTTCAAATGTTTTATTTTTGAACGTCAGTTCACATTTGTAGGTGGATCATCAGTGTTAGAGCTAAAATTAGCATGTTTAAAGTGATTTTCATGCTTCCAGGGGCCCAAAACACAAGATTAATGGAATGGTTAAAAGTGCATGAAAATGGCCAATTTACTCACTCTGAGTTCTCAAAAAGGGTTTCTTCACCCCGGGAAGTGAAATAAATACCATTTGGAGGCATTTAATGTTCGAGCAAAAACGGCTGATTTTCGACAAAAGAGATAACACCCCCCCATTACGTCATGCTTCAGAAATGTGGAAAATGGTCCGTTTTCAAATGTTTTATTTTTGAACGTCAGTTCACATTTGTAGGTGGATCATCAGTGTTAAAGCTAAAATTAGCATGTTTAAAGTGATTTTCATGCTTCCAGGGGCTCGGGAAGTTAATTAAATACCATTTGGAGGCATTTAATGTTCGAGCAAAAACGGCTGATTTTCGACAAAAGAGATAACACCCCCCCATTACGTCATGCTTCAGAAATGTGGAAAATGGTCCGTTTTCAAATGTTTTATTTTTGAACGTCAGTTCACATTTGTAGGTGGATCATCAGTGTTAGAGCTAAAATTAGCATGTTTAAAGTGATTTTCATGCTTCCAGGGGCTCGGGAAGTTAATTAAATACCATTTGGAGGCATTTAATGTTCGAGCAAAAACGGCTGATTTTCGACAAAAGAGATAACACCCCCCAATTACGTCATGCTTCAGAAATGTGGAAAATGGTCCGTTTTCAAATGTTTTATTTTTGAACGTCAGTTCACATTTGTAGGTGGATCATCAGTGTTAGAGCTAAAATTAGCATGTTTAAAGTGATTTTCATGCTTCCAGGGGCCCAAAACACAAGATTTATGGAATGGTTAAAAGTGCATGAAAATGGCCAATTTACTCACTCTGAGTTCTCAAAAAGGGTTTCGTCACCCCGGGAAGTTAATTAAATACCATTTGGAGGCATTTAATGTTCGAGCAAAAACGGCTGATTTTCGACAAAAGAGATAACACCCCCCCATTACGTCATGCTTCAGAAATGTGGAAAATGGTCCGTTTTCAAATGTTTTATTTTTGAACGTCAGTTCACATTTGTAGGTGGATCATCAGTGTTAGAGCTAAAATTAGCATGTTTAAAGTGATTTTCATGCTTCCAGGGGCTCGGGAAGTTAATTAAATACCATTTGGAGGCATTTAATGTTCGAGCAAACATGGCTGATTTTCGACAAAAGAGATAACACCCCCCCATTACGTCATGCTTCAGAAATGTGGAAAATGGTCCGTTTTCAAATGTTTTATTTTTGAACGTCAGTTCACATTTGTAGGTGGATCATCAGTGTTAGAGCTAAAATTAGCATGTTTAAAGTGATTTTCATGCTTCCAGGGGCCCAAAACACAAGATTAATGGAATGGTTAAAAGTGCATGAAAATGGCCAATTTACTCACTCTGAGTTCTCAAAAAGGGTTTCTTCACCCCGGGAAGTGAAATAAATACCATTTGGAGGCATTTAATGTTCGAGCAAAAACGGCTGATTTTCGACAAAAGAGATAACACCCCCCCATTACGTCATGCTTCAGAAATGTGGAAAATGGTCCGTTTTCAAATGTTTTATTTTTGAACGTCAGTTCACATTTGTAGGTGGATCATCAGTGTTAAAGCTAAAATTAGCATGTTTAAAGTGATTTTCATGCTTCCAGGGGCTCGGGAAGTTAATTAAATACCATTTGGAGGCATTTAATGTTCGAGCAAAAACGGCTGATTTTCGACAAAAGAGATAACACCCCCCCATTACGTCATGCTTCAGAAATGTGGAAAATGGTCCGTTTTCAAATGTTTTATTTTTGAACGTCAGTTCACATTTGTAAGTGGATCATCAGTGTTAGAGCTAAAATTAGCATGTTTAAAGTGATTTTCATGCTTCCAGGGGCTCGGGAAGTTAATTAAATACCATTTGGAGGCATTTAATGTTCGAGCAAAAACGGCTGATTTTCGACAAAAGAGATAACACCCCCCAATTACGTCATGCTTCAGAAATGTGGAAAATGGTCCGTTTTCAAATGTTTTATTTTTGAACGTCAGTTCACATTTGTAGGTGGATCCTCAGTGTTAGAGCTAAAATTAGCATGTTTAAAGTGATTTTCATGCTTCCAGGGGCCCAAAACACAAGATTTATGGAATGGTTAAAAGTGCATGAAAATGGCCAATTTACTCACTCTGAGTTCTCAAAAAGGGTTTCTTCACCCCGGGAAGTTAATTAAATACCATTTGGAGGCATTTAATGTTCGAGCAAAAACGGCTGATTTTCGACAAAAGAGATAACACCCCCCCATTACGTCATGCTTCAGAAATGTGGAAAATGGTCCGTTTTCAAATGTTTTATTTTTGAACGTCAGTTCACATTTGTAGGTGGATCATCAGTGTTAGAGCTAAAATTAGCATGTTTAAAGTGATTTTCATGCTTCCAGGGGCTCGGGAAGTGAAATAAATACCATTTGGAGGCATTTAATGTTCGAGCAAAAACGGCTGATTTTCGACAAAAGAGATAACACCCCCCCATTACGTCATGCTTCAGAAATGTGGAAAATGGTCCGTTTTCAAATATTTTATTTTTGAACGTCAGTTCACATTTGTAGGTGGATCATCAGTGTTAGAGCTAAAATTAGCATGTTTAAAGTGATTTTCATGCTTCCAGGGGCCCAAAACACAAGATTTATGGCATGGTTAAAAGTGCATGAAAATGGCCAATTTACTTACTCTGAGTTCTCAAAAAGGGTTTCTTCACCCCGGGAAGTTAATTAAATACCATTTGGAGGCATTTAATGTTCGAGCAAAAACGGCTGATTTTCGACAAAAGAGATAACACCCCCCCATTACGTCATGCTTCAGAAATGTGGAAAATGGTCCGTTTTCAAATGTTTTATTTTTGAACGTCAGTTCACATTTGTAGGTGGATCATCAGTGTTAGAGCTAAAATTAGCATGTTTAAAGTGATTTTCATGCTTCCAGGGGCTCGGGAAGTGAAATAAATACCATTTGGAGGCATTTAATGTTCGAGCAAAAACGGCTGATTTTCGACAAAAGAGATAACACCCCCCAATTACGTCATGCTTCAGAAATGTGGAAAATGGTCCATTTTCAAATGTTTTATTTTTGAACGTCAGTTCACATTTGTAGGTGGATCATCAGTGTTAGAGCTAAAATTAGCATGTTTAAAGTGATTTTCATGCTTCCAGGGGCCCAAAACACAAGATTAATGGAATGGTTAAAAGTGCATGAAAATGGCCAATTTACTCACTCTGAGTTCTCAAAAAGGGTTTCTTCACCCCGGGAAGTGAAATAAATACCATTTGGAGGCATTTAATGTTCGAGCAAAAACGGCTGATTTTCGACAAAAGAGATAACACCCCCCCATTACGTCATGCTTCAGAAATGTGGAAAATGGTCCGTTTTCAAATGTTTTATTTTTGAACGTCAGTTCACATTTGTAGGTGGATCATCAGTGTTAGAGCTAAAATTAGCATGTTTAAAGTGATTTTCATGCTTCCAGGGGCTCGGGAAGTTAATTAAATACCATTTGGAGGCATTTAATGTTCGAGCAAAAACGGCTGATTTTCGACAAAAGAGATAACACCCCCCCATTACGTCATGCTTCAGAAATGTGGAAAATGGTCCGTTTTCAAATGTTTTATTTTTGAACGTCAGTTCACATTTGTAGGTGGATCATCAGTGTTAGAGCTAAAATTAGCATGTTTAAAGTGATTTTCATGCTTCCAGGGGCTCGGGAAGTTAATTAAATACCATTTGGAGGCATTTAATGTTCGAGCAAAAACGGCTGATTTTCGACAAAAGAGATAACACCCCCCAATTACGTCATGCTTCAGAAATGTGGAAAATGGTCCGTTTTCAAATGTTTTATTTTTGAACGTCAGTTCACATTTGTAGGTGGATCATCAGTGTTAGAGCTAAAATTAGCATGTTTAAAGTGATTTTCATGCTTCCAGGGGCCCAAAACACAAGATTTATGGAATGGTTAAAAGTGCATGAAAATGGCCAATTTACTCACTCTGAGTTCTCAAAAAGGGTTTCTTCACCCCGGGAAGTTAATTAAATACCATTTGGAGGCATTTAATGTTCGAGCAAAAACGGCTGATTTTCGACAAAAGAGATAACACCCCCCCATTACGTCATGCTTCAGAAATGTGGAAAATGGTCCGTTTTCAAATGTTTTATTTTTGAACGTCAGTTCACATTTGTAGGTGGATCATCAGTGTTAGAGCTAAAATTAGCATGTTTAAAGTGATTTTCATGCTTCCAGGGGCCCAAAACACAAGATTTATGGAATGGTTAAAAGTGCATGAAAATGGCCAATTTACTCACTCTGAGTTCTCAAAAAGGGTTTCTTCACCCCGGGAAGTTAATTAAATACCATTTGGAGGCATTTAATGTTCGAGCAAAAACGGCTGATTTTCGACAAAAGCGATAACACCCCCCCATTACGTCATGCTTCAGAAATGTGGAAAATGGTCCGTTTTCAAATGTTTTATTTTTGAACGTCAGTTCACATTTGTAGGTGGATCATCAGTGTTAGAGCTAAAATTAGCATGTTTAAAGTGATTTTCATGCTTCCAGGGGCTCGGGAAGTTAATTAAATACCATTTGGAGGCATTTAATGTTCGAGCAAAAACGGCTGATTTTCGACAAAAGAGATAACACCCTTCCATTACGTCATGCTTCAGAAATGTGGAAAATGGTCCGTTTTCAAATGTTTTATTTTTGAACGTCAGTTCACATTTGTAGGTGGATCATCAGTGTTAGAGCTAAAATTAGCATGTTTAAAGTGATTTTCATGCTTCCAGGGGCTCGGGAAGTGAAATAAATACCATTTGGAGGCATTTAATGTTCGAGCAAAAACGGCTGATTTTCGACAAAAGAGATAACACCCCCCCATTACGTCATGCTTCAGAAATGTGGAAAATGGTCCGTTTTCAAATGTTTTATTTTTGAACGTCAGTTCACATTTGTAGGTGGATCATCAGTGTTAGAGCTAAAATTAGCATGTTTAAAGTGATTTTCATGCTTCCAGGGGCTCGGGAAGTTAATTAAATACCATTTGGAGGCATTTAATGTTCGAGCAAAAACGGCTGATTTTCGACAAAAGAGATAACACCCCCCCATTACGTCATGCTTCAGAAATGTGGAAAATGGTCCGTTTTCAAATGTTTTATTTTTGAACGTCAGTTCACATTTGTAGGTGGATCATCAGTGTTAGAGCTAAAATTAGCATGTTTAAAGTGATTTTCATGCTTCCAGGGGCCCAAAACACAAGATTAATGGAATGGTTAAAAGTGCATGAAAATGGCCAATTTACTCACTCTGAGTTCTCAAAAAGGGTTTCTTCACCCCGGGAAGTGAAATAAATACCATTTGGAGGCATTTAATGTTCGAGCAAAAACGGCTGATTTTCGACAAAAGAGATAACACCCCCCCATTACGTCATGCTTCAGAAATGTGGAAAATGGTCCGTTTTCAAATGTTTTATTTTTGAACGTCAGTTCACATTTGTAGGTGGATCATCAGTGTTAGAGCTAAAATTAGCATGTTTAAAGTGATTTTCATGCTTCCAGGGGCTCGGGAAGTGAAATAAATACCATTTGGAGGCATTTAATGTTCGAGCAAAAACGGCTGATTTTCGACAAAAGAGATAACACCCCCCAATTACGTCATGCTTCAGAAATGTGGAAAATGGTCCGTGTTCAAATGTTTTATTTTTGAACGTCAGTTCACATTTGTAGGTGGATCATCAGTGTTAGAGCTAAAATTAGCATGTTTAAAGTGATTTTCATGCTTCCAGGGGCTCGGGAAGTTAATTAAATACCATTTGGAGGCATTTAATGTTCGAGCAAAAACGGCTGATTTTCGACAAAAGAGATAACACCCCCCCCATTACGTCATGCTTCAGAAATGTGGAAAATGGTCCGTTTTCAAATGTTTTATTTTTGAACGTCAGTTCACATTTGTAGGTGGATCATCAGTGTTAGAGCTAAAATTAGCATGTTTAAAGTGATTTTCATGCTTCCAGGGGCCCAAAACACAAGATTTATGGAATGGTTAAAAGTGCATGAAAATGGCCAATTTACTCACTCTGAGTTCTCAAAAAGGGTTTCTTCACCCCGGGAAGTTAATTAAATACCATTTGGAGGCATTTAGTGTTCGAGCAAAAATGGCTGATTTTCGACAAAAGAGATAACACCCCCCCATTACGTCATGCTTCAGAAATGTGGAAAATGGTCCGTTTTCAAATGTTTTATTTTTGAACGTCAGTTCACATTTGTAGGTGGATCATCAGTGTTAGAGCTAAAATTAGCATGTTTAAAGTGATTTTCATGCTTCCAGGGGCTCGGGAAGTTAATTAAATACCATTTGGAGGCATTTAATGTTCGAGCAAAAATGGCTGATTTTCGACAAAAGAGATAACACCCCCCCATTACGTCATGCTTCAGAAATGTGGAAAATGGTCCGTTTTCAAATGTTTTATTTTTGAACGTCAGTTCACATTTGTAGGTGGATCATCAGTGTTAGAGCTAAAATTAGCATGTTTAAAGTGATTTTCATGCTTCCAGGGGCCCAAAACACAAGATTTATGGAATGGTTAAAAGTGCATGAAAATGGCCAATTTACTCACTCTGAGTTATCAAAAAGGGTTTCTTCACCCCGGGAAGTTAATTAAATACCATTTGGAGGCATTTAATGTTCGAGCAAAAACGGCTGATTTTCGACAAAAGAGATAACACCCCCCCATTACGTCATGCTTCAGAAATGTGGAAAATGGTCCGTTTTCAAATGTTTTATTTTTGAACGTCAGTTCACATTTGTAGGTGGATCATCAGTGTTAGAGCTAAAATTAGCATGTTTAAAGTGATTTTCATGCTTCCAGGGGCTCGGGAAGTGAAATAAATACCATTTGGAGGCATTTAATGTTCGAGCAAAAACGGCTGATTTTCGACAAAAGAGATAACACCCCCCCATTACGTCATGCTTCAGAAATGTGGAAAATGGTCCGTTTTCAAATATTTTATTTTTGAACGTCAGTTCACATTTGTAGGTGGATCATCAGTGTTAGAGCTAAAATTAGCATGTTTAAAGTGATTTTCATGCTTCCAGGGGCCCAAAACACAAGATTTATGGAATGGTTAAAAGTGAATGAAAATGGCCAATTTACTCACTCTGAGTTCTCAAAAAGGGTTTCTTCACCCCGGGAAGTTAATTAAATACCATTTGGAGGCATTTAATGTTCGAGCAAAAACGGCTGATTTTCGACAAAAGCGATAACACCCCCCATTACGTCATGCTTCAGAAATGTGGAAAATGGTCCGTTTTCAAATGTTTTATTTTTGAACGTCAGTTCACATTTGTAGGTGGATCATCAGTGTTAGAGCTAAAATTAGCATGTTTAAAGTGATTTTCATGCTTCCAGGGGCTCGGGAAGTTAATTAAATACCATTTGGAGGCATTTAATGTTCGAGCAAAAACGGCTGATTTTCGACAAAAGAGATAACACCCTTCCATTACGTCATGCTTCAGAAATGTGGAAAATGGTCCGTTTTCAAATGTTTTATTTTTGAACGTCAGTTCACATTTGTAGGTGGATCATCAGTGTTAGAGCTAAAATTAGCATGTTTAAAGTGATTTTCATGCTTCCAGGGGCTCGGGAAGTGAAATAAATACCATTTGGAGGCATTTAATGTTCGAGCAAAAACGGCAGATTTTCAACAAAAGAGATAACACCCCCCCATTACGTCATGCTTCAGAAATGTGGAAAATGGTCCGTTTTCAAATGTTTTATTTTTGAACGTCAGTTCACATTTGTAGGTGGATCATCAGTGTTAGAGCTAAAATTAGCATGTTTAAAGTGATTTTCATGCTTCCAGGGGCTCGGGAAGTTAATTAAATACCATTTGGAGGCATTTAATGTTCGAGCAAAAACGGCTGATTTTCGACAAAAGAGATAACACCCCCCCATTACGTCATGCTTCAGAAATGTGGAAAATGGTCCGTTTTCAAATGTTTTATTTTTGAACGTCAGTTCACATTTGTAGGTGGATCATCAGTGTTAGAGCTAAAATTAGCATGTTTAAAGTGATTTTCATGCTTCCAGGGGCCCAAAACACAAGATTAATGGAATGGTTAAAAGTGCATGAAAATGGCCAATTTACTCACTCTGAGTTCTCAAAAAGGGTTTCTTCACCCCGGGAAGTGAAATAAATACCATTTGGAGGCATTTAATGTTCGAGCAAAAACGGCTGATTTTCGACAAAAGAGATAACACCCCCCCATTACGTCATGCTTCAGAAATGTGGAAAATGGTCCGTTTTCAAATGTTTTATTTTTGAACGTCAGTTCACATTTGTAGGCGGATCATCAGTGTTAGAGCTAAAATTAGCATGTTTAAAGTGATTTTCATGCTTCCAGGGGCTCGGGAAGTGAAATAAATACCATTTGGAGGCATTTAATGTTCGAGCAAAAACGGCTGATTTTCGACAAAAGAGATAACACCCCCCAATTACGTCATGCTTCAGAAATGTGGAAAATGGTCCGTTTTCAAATGTTTTATTTTTGAACGTCAGTTCACATTTGTAGGTGGATCATCAGTGTTAGAGCTAAAATTAGCATGTTTAAAGTGATTTTCATGCTTCCAGGGGCTCGGGAAGTTAATTAAATACCATTTGGAGGCATTTAATGTTCGAGCAAAAACGGCTGATTTTCGACAAAAGAGATAACACCCCCCCCATTACGTCATGCTTCAGAAATGTGGAAAATGGTCCGTTTTCAAATGTTTTATTTTTGAACGTCAGTTCACATTTGTAGGTGGATCATCAGTGTTAGAGCTAAAATTAGCATGTTTAAAGTGATTTTCATGCTTCCAGGGGCCCAAAACACAAGATTTATGGAATGGTTAAAAGTGCATGAAAATGGCCAATTTACTCACTCTGAGTTCTCAAAAAGGGTTTCTTCACCCCGGGAAGTGAAATAAATACCATTTGGAGGCATTTAATGTTCGAGCAAAAATGGCTGATTTTCGACAAAAGAGATAACACCCCCCCATTACGTCATGCTTCAGAAATGTGGAAAATGGTCCGTTTTCAAATGTTTTATTTTTGAACGTCAGTTCACATTTGTAGGTGGATCATCAGTGTTAGAGCTAAAATTAGCATGTTTAAAGTGATTTTCATGCTTCCAGGGGCTCGGGAAGTTAATTAAATACCATTTGGAGGCATTTAATGTTCGAGCAAAAACGGCTGATTTTCGACAAAAGAGATAACACCCCCCCATTACGTCATGCTTCAGAAATGTGGAAAATGGTCCGTTTTCAAATGTTTTATTTTTGAACGTCAGTTCACATTTGTAGGTGGATCATCAGTGTTAGAGCTAAAATTAGCATGTTTAAAGTGATTTTCATGCTTCCAGGGGCTCGGGAAGTTAATTAAATACCATTTGGAGGCATTTAATGTTCGAGCAAAAACGGCTGATTTTCGACAAAAGAGATAACACCCCCCAATTACGTCATGCTTCAGAAATGTGGAAAATGGTCCGTTTTCAAATGTTTTATTTTTGAACGTCAGTTCACATTTGTAGGTGGATCATCAAAGTTAGAGCTAAAATTAGCATGTTTAAAGTGATTTTCATGCTTCCAGGGGCCCAAAACACAAGATTTATGGAATGGTTAAAAGTGCATGAAAATGGCCAATTTACTCACTCTGAGTTCTCAAAAAGGGTTTCTTCACCCCGGGAAGTTAATTAAATACCATTTGGAGGCATTTAATGTTCGAGCAAAAACGGCTGATTTTCGACAAAAGAGATAACACCCCCCCATTACGTCATGCTTCAGAAATGTGGAAAATGGTCCGTTTTCAAATGTTTTATTTTTGAACGTCAGTTCACATTTGTAGGTGGATCATCAGTGTTAGAGCTAAAATTAGCATGTTTAAAGTGATTTTCATGCTTCCAGGGGCTCGGGAAGTGAAATAAATACCATTTGGAGGCATTTAATGTTCGAGCAAAAACGGCTGCTTTTCGACAAAAGAGATAACACCCCCCCATTACGTCATGCTTCAGAAATGTGGAAAATGGTCCGTTTTCGAATATTTTATTTTTGAACGTCAGTTCACATTTGTAGGTGGATCATCAGTGTTAGAGCTAAAATTAGCATGTTTAAAGTGATTTTCATGGTTCCAGGGGCCCAAAACACAAGATTTATGGAATGGTTAAAAGTGCATGAAAATGGCCAATTTACTCACTCTGAGTTCTCAAAAAGGGTTTCTTCACCCCGGGAAGTTAACTAAATACCATTTGGAGGCATTTAATGTTCGAGCAAAAACGGCTGATTTTCGACAAAGGAGATAACACCCCCCCATTACGTCATGCTTCAGAAATGTGGAAAATGGTCTGTTTTCAAATGTTTTATTTTTGAACGTCAGTTCACATTTGTAGGTGGATCATCAGTGTTAGAGCTAAAATTAGCATGTTTAAAGTGATTTTCATGCTTCCAGGGGCTCGGGAAGTTAATTAAATACCATTTGGAGGCATTTAATGTTCGAGCAAAAACGGCTGATTTTCGACAAAAGAGATAACACCCCCCCATTACGTCATGCTTCAGAAATGTGGAAAATGGTCCGTTTTCAAATGTTTTATTTTTGAACGTCAGTTCACATTTGTAGGTGGATCATCAGTGTTAGAGCTAAAATTAGCATGTTTAAAGTGATTTTCATGCTTCCAGGGGCTCGGGAAGTTAATTAAATACCATTTGGAGGCATTTAATGTTCGAGCAAAAACGGCTGATTTTCGACAAAAGAGATAACACTCCCCAATTACGTCATGCTTCAGAAATGTGGAAAATGGTCCGTTTTCAAATGTTTTATTTTTGAACGTCAGTTCACATTTGTAGGTGGATCATCAGTGTTAGAGCTAAAATTAGCATGTTTAAAGTGATTTTCATGCTTCCAGGGGCCCAAAACACAAGATTTATGGAATGGTTAAAAGTGCATGAAAATGGCCAATTTACTCACTCTGAGTTCTCAAAAAGGGTTTCTTCACCCCGGGAAGTTAATTAAATACCATTTGGAGGCATTTAATGTTCGAGCAAAAACGGCTGATTTTCGACAAAAGAGATAACACCCCCCCATTACGTCATGCTTCAGAAATGTGGAAAATGGTCCGTTTTCAAATGTTTTATTTTTGAACGTCAGTTCACATTTGTAGGTGGATCATCAGTGTTAGAGCTAAAATTAGCATGTTTAAAGTGATTTTCATGCTTCCAGGGGCTCGGGAAGTTAATTAAATACCATTTGGAGGCATTTAATGTTCGAGCAAAAACGGCTGATTTTCGACAAAAGAGATAACACCCCCCCATTACGTCATGCTTCAGAAATGTGGAAAATGGTCCGTTTTCAAATGTTTTATTTTTGAACGTCAGTTCACATTTGTAGGTGGATCATCAGTGTTAGAGCTAAAATTAGCATGTTTAAAGTGATTTTCATGCTTCCAGGGGCTCGGGAAGTGAAATAAATACCATTTGGAGGCATTTAATGTTCGAGCAAAAACGGCTGATTTTCGACAAAAGAGATAACACCCCCCCATTACGTCATGCTTCAGAAATGTGGAAAATGGTCCGTTTTCAAATGTTTTATTTTTGAACGTCAGTTCACATTTGTAGGTGGATCATCAGTGTTAGAGCTAAAATTAGCATGTTTAAAGTGATTTTCATGCTTCCAGGGGCTCGGGAAGTTAATTAAATACCATTTGGAGGCATTTAATGTTCGAGCAAAAACGGCTGATTTTCGACAAAAGAGATAACACCCCCCCATTACGTCATGCTTCAGAAATGTGGAAAATGGTCCGTTTTCAAATGTTTTATTTTTGAACGTCAGTTCACATTTGTAGGTGGATCATCAGTGTTAGAGCTAAAATTAGCATGTTTAAAGTGATTTTCATGCTTCCAGGGGCCCAAAACACAAGATTTATGGAATGGTTAAAAGTGCATGAAAATGGCCAATTTACTCACTCTGAGTTCTCAAAAAGGGTTTCTTCACCCCGGGAAGTTAATTAAATACCATTTGGAGGCATTTAATGTTCGAGCAAAAACGGCTGATTTTCGACAAAAGAGATAACACCCCCCAATTACGTCATGCTTCAGAAATGTGGAAAATGGTCCGTTTTCAAATGTTTTATTTTTGAACGTCAGTTCACATTTGTAGGTGGATCATCAGTGTTAGAGCTAAAATTAGCATGTTTAAAGTGATTTTCATGCTTCCAGGGGCTCGGGAAGTTAATTAAATACCATTTGGAGGCATTTAATGTTCGAGCAAAAACGGCTGATTTTCGACAAAAGAGATAACACCCCCCCATTACGTCATGCTTCAGAAATGTGGAAAATGGTCCGTTTTCAAATGTTTTATTTTTGAACGTCAGTTCACATTTGTAGGTGGATCATCAGTGTTAGAGCTAAAATTAGCATGTTTAAAGTGATTTTCATGCTTCCAGGGGCTCGGGAAGTGAAATAAATACCATTTGGAGGCATTTAATGTTCGAGCAAAAACGGCTGATTTTTGACAAAAGAGATAACACCCCCCCATTACGTCATGCTTCAGAAATGTGGAAAATGGTCCGTTTTCAAATGTTTTATTTTTGAACGTCAGTTCACATTTGTAGGTGGATCATCAGTGTTAGAGCTAAAATTAGCATGTTTAAAGTGATTTTCATGCTTCCAGGGGCTCGGGAAGTTAATTAAATACCATTTGGAGGCATTTAATGTTCGAGCAAAAACGGCTGATTTTCGACAAAAGAGATAACACCCCCCCCATTACGTCATGCTTCAGAAATGTGGAAAATGGTCCGTTTTCAAATGTTTTATTTTTGAACGTCAGTTCACATTTGTAGGTGGATCATCAGTGTTAGAGCTAAAATTAGCATGTTTAAAGTGATTTTCATGCTTCCAGGGGCCCAAAACACAAGATTTATGGAATGGTTAAAAGTGCATGAAAATGGCCAATTTACTCACTCTGAGTTCTCAAAAAGGGTTTCTTCACCCCGGGAAGTTAATTAAATACCATTTGGAGGCATTTAATGTTCGAGCAAAAACGGCTGATTTTCGACAAAAGAGATAACACCCCCCCATTACGTCATGCTTCAGAAATGTGGAAAATGGTCCGTTTTCAAATGTTTTATTTTTGAACGTCAGTTCACATTTGTAGGTGGATCATCAGTGTTAGAGCTAAAATTAGCATGTTTAAAGTGATTTTCATGCTTCCAGGGGCTCGGGAAGTGAAATAAATACCATTTGGAGGCATTTAATGTTCGAGCAAAAACGGCTGATTTTCGACAAAAGAGATAACACCCCCCAATTACGTCATGCTTCAGAAATGTGGAAAATGGTCCGTTTTCAAATGTTTTATTTTTGAACGTCAGTTCACATTTGTAGGTGGATCATCAGTGTTAGAGCTAAAATTAGCATGTTTAAAGTGATTTTCATGCTTCCAGGGGCTCGGGAAGTTAATTAAATACCATTTGGAGGCATTTAATGTTCGAGCAAAAACGGCTGATTTTCGACAAAAGAAATAACACCCCCCCCATTACGTCATGCTTCAGAAATGTGGAAAATGGTCCGTTTTCAAATGTTTTATTTTTGAACGTCAGTTCACATTTGTAGGTGGATCATCAGTGTTAGAGCTAAAATTAGCATGTTTAAAGTGATTTTCATGCTTCCAGGGGCCCAAAACACAAGATTTATGGAATGGTTAAAAGTGCATGAAAATGGCCAATTTACTCACTCTGAGTTCTCAAAAAGGGTTTCTTCACCCCGGGAAGTTAATTAAATACCATTTGGAGGCATTTAGTGTTCGAGCAAAAACGGCTGATTTTCGACAAAAGAGATAACACCCCCCCCCATTACGTCATGCTTCAGAAATGTGGAAAATGGTCCGTTTTCAAATGTTTTATTTTTGAACGTCAGTTCACATTTGTAGGTGGATCATCAGTGTTAGAGCTAAAATTAGCATGTTTAAAGTGATTTTCATGCTTCCAGGGGCTCGGGAAGTTAATTAAATACCATTTGGAGGCATTTAATGTTCGAGCAAAAACGGCTGATTTTCGACAAAAGAGATAACACCCCCCCCATTACGTCATGCTTCAGAAATGTGGAAAATGGTCCGTTTTCAAATGTTTTATTTTTGAACGTCAGTTCACATTTGTAGGTGGATCATCAGTGTTAGAGCTAAAATTAGCATGTTTAAAGTGATTTTCATGCTTCCAGGGGCTCGGGAAGTGAAATAAATACCATTTGGAGGCATTTAATGTTCGAGCAAAAACGGCTGATTTTCGACAAAAGAGATAACACCCCCCCATTACGTCATGCTTCAGAAATGTGGAAAATGGTCCGTTTTCAAATGTTTTATTTTTGAACGTCAGTTCACATTTGTAGGTGGATCATCAGTGTTAGAGCTAAAATTAGCATGTTTAAAGTGATTTTCATGCTACCAGGGGCCCAAAACACAAGATTTATGGAATGGTTAAAAGTGCATGAAAATGGCCAATTTACTCACTCTGAGTTCTCAAAAAGGGTTTCTTCACCCCGGGAAGTTAATTAAATACCATTTGGAGGCATTTAGTGTTCGAGCAAAAACGGCTGATTTTCGACAAAAGAGATAACACCCCCCATTACGTCATGCTTCAGAAATGTGGAAAATGGTCCGTTTTCAAATGTTTTATTTTTGAACGTCAGTTCACATTTGTAGGTGGATCATCAGTGTTAGAGCTAAAATTAGCATGTTTAAAGTGATTTTCATGCTTCCAGGGGCTCGGGAAGTTAATTAAATACCATTTGGAGGCATTTAATGTTCGAGCAAAAATGGCTGATTTTCGACAAAAGAGATAACACCCCCCCATTACGTCATGCTTCAGAAATGTGGAAAATGGTCCGTTTTCAAATGTTTTATTTTTGAACGTCAGTTCACATTTGTAGGTGGATCATCAGTGTTAGAGCTAAAATTAGCATGTTTAAAGTGATTTTCATGCTTCCAGGGGCCCAAAACACAAGATTAATGGAATGGTTAAAAGTGCATGAAAATGGCCAATTTACTCACTCTGAGTTCTCAAAAAGGGTTTCTTCACCCCGGGAAGTGAAATAAATACCATTTGGAGGCATTTAATGTTCGAGCAAAAACGGCTGATTTTCGACAAAAGAGATAACACCCCCCCATTACGTCATGCTTCAGAAATGTGGAAAATGGTCCGTTTTCAAATGTTTTATTTTTGAACGTCAGTTCACAATTGTAGGTGGATCATCAGTGTTAGAGCTAAAATTAGCATGTTTAAAGTGATTTTCATGCTTCCAGGGTCTCGGGAAGTTAATTAAATACCATTTGGAGGCATTTAATGTTCGAGCAAAAACGGCTGATTTTCGACAAAAGAGATAACACCCCCCCATTACGTCATGCTTCAGAAATGTGGAAAATGGTCCGTTTTCAAATGTTTTATTTTTGAACGTCAGTTCACATTTGTAGGTGGATCATCAGTGTTAGAGCTAAAATTAGCATGTTTAAAGTGATTTTCATGCTTCCAGGGGCTCGGGAAGTTAATTAAATACCATTTGGAGGCATTTAATGTTCGAGCAAAAACGGCTGATTTTCGACAAAAGAGATAACACCCCCCAATTACGTCATGCTTCAGAAATGTGGAAAATGGTCCGTTTTCAAATGTTTTATTTTTGAACGTCAGTTCACATTTGTAGGTGGATCATCAGTGTTAGAGCTAAAATTAGCATGTTTAAAGTGATTTTCATGCTTCCAGGGGCCCAAAACACAAGATTTATGGAATGGTTAAAAGTGCATGAAAATGGCCAATTTACTCACTCTGAGTTCTCAAAAAGGGTTTCTTCACCCCGGGAAGTTAATTAAATACCATTTGGAGGCATTTAATGTTCGAGCAAAAACGGCTGATTTTCGACAAAAGAGATAACACCCCCCCATTACGTCATGCTTCAGAAATGTGGAAAATGGTCCGTTTTCAAATGTTTTATTTTTGAACGTCAGTTCACATTTGTAGGTGGATCATCAGTGTTAGAGCTAAAATTAGCATGTTTAAAGTGATTTTCATGCTTCCAGGGGCTCGGGAAGTGAAATAAATACCATTTGGAGGCATTTAATGTTCGAGCAAAAACGGTTGATTTTCGACAAAAGAGATAACACCCCCCCATTACGTCATGCTTCAGAAATGTGGAAAATGGTCCGTTTTCAAATATTTTATTTTTGAACGTCAGTTCACATTTGTAGGTGGATCATCAGTGTTAGAGCTAAAATTAGCATGTTTAAAGTGATTTTCATGCTTCCAGGGGCCCAAAACACAAGATTTATGGAATGGTTAAAAGTGCATGAAAATGGCCAATTTACTCACTCTGAGTTCTCAAAAAGGGTTTCTTCACCCCGGGAAGTTAATTAAATACCATTTGGAGGCATTTAATGTTCGAGCAAAAACGGCTGATTTTCGACAAAAGAGATAACACCCCCCCATTACGTCATGCTTCAGAAATGTGGAAAATGGTCCGTTTTCAAATGTTTTATTTTTGAACGTCAGTTCACATTTGTAGGTGGATCATCAGTGTTAGAGCTAAAATTAGCATGTTTAAAGTGATTTTCATGCTTCCAGGGGCTCGGGAAGTTAATTAAATACCATTTGGAGGCATTTAATGTTCGAGCAAAAACGGCTGATTTTCGACAAAAGAGATAACACCCTTCCATTACGTCATGCTTCAGAAATGTGGAAAATGGTCCGTTTTCAAATGTTTTATTTTTGAACGTCAGTTCACATTTGTAGGTGGATCATCAGTGTTAGAGCTAAAATTAGCATGTTTAAAGTGATTTTCATGCTTCCAGGGGCTCGGGAAGTGAAATAAATACCATTTGGAGGCATTTAATGTTCGAGCAAAAACGGCTGATTTTCGACAAAAGAGATAACACCCCCCCATTACGTCATGCTTCAGAAATGTGGAAAATGGTCCGTTTTCAAATGTTTTATTTTTGAACGTCAGTTCACATTTGTAGGTGGATCATCAGTGTTAGAGCTAAAATTAGCATGTTTAAAGTGATTTTCATGCTTCCAGGGGCTCGGGAAGTTAATTAAATACCATTTGGAGGCATTTAATGTTCGAGCAAAAACGGCTGATTTTCGACAAAAGAGATAACACCCCCCCCATTACGTCATGCTTCAGAAATGTGGAAAATGGTCCGTTTTCAAATGTTTTATTTTTGAACGTCAGTTCACATTTGTAGGTGGATCATCAGTGTTAGAGCTAAAATTAGCATGTTTAAAGTGATTTTCATGCTTCCAGGGGCCCAAAACACAAGATTAATGGAATGGTTAAAAGTGCATGAAAATGGCCAATTTACTCACTCTGAGTTCTCAAAAAGGGTTTCTTCACCCCGGGAAGTGAAATAAATACCATTTGGAGGCATTTAATGTTCGAGCAAAAACGGCTGATTTTCGACAAAAGAGATAACACCCCCCCATTACGTCATGCTTCAGAAATGTGGAAAATGGTCCGTTTTCAAATGTTTTATTTTTGAACGTCAGTTCACATTTGTAGGTGGATCATCAGTGTTAGAGCTAAAATTAGCATGTTTAAAGTGATTTTCATGCTTCCAGGGGCTCGGGAAGTTAATTAAATACCATTTGGAGGCATTTAATGTTCGAGCAAAAACGGCTGATTTTCGACAAAAGAGATAACACCCCCCCATTACGTCATGCTTCAGAAATGTGGAAAATGGTCCGTTTTCAAATGTTTTATTTTTGAACGTCAGTTCACATTTGTAGGTGGATCATCAGTGTTAGAGCTAAAATTAGCATGTTTAAAGTGATTTTCATGCTTCCAGGGGCTCGGGAAGTTAATTAAATACCATTTGGAGGCATTTAATGTTCGAGCAAAAACGGCTGATTTTCGACAAAAGAGATAACACTCCCCAATTACGTCATGCTTCAGAAATGTGGAAAATGGTCCGTTTTCAAATGTTTTATTTTTGAACGTCAGTTCACATTTGTAGGTGGATCATCAGTGTTAGAGCTAAAATTAGCATGTTTAAAGTGATTTTCATGCTTCCAGGGGCTCGGGAAGTTAATTAAATACCATTTGGAGGCATTTAATGTTCGAGCAAAAACGGCTGATTTTCGACAAAAGAGATAACACCCCCCCATTACGTCATGCTTCAGAAATGTGGAAAATGGTCCGTTTTCAAATGTTTTATTTTTGAACGTCAGTTCACATTTGTAGGTGGATCATCAGTGTTAGAGCTAAAATTAGCATGTTTAAAGTGATTTTCATGCTTCCAGGGGCTCGGGAAGTTAATTAAATACCATTTGGAGGCATTTAATGTTCGAGCAAAAACGGCTGATTTTCGACAAAAGAGATAACACCCCCCCATTACGTCATGCTTCAGAAATGTGGAAAATGGTCCGTTTTCAAATGTTTTATTTTTGAACGTCAGTTCACATTTGTAGGTGGATCATCAGTGTTAGAGCTAAAATTAGCATGTTTAAAGTGATTTTCATGCTTCCAGGGGCTCGGGAAGTTAATTAAATACCATTTGGAGGCATTTAATGTTCGAGCAAAAACGGCTGATTTTCGACAAAAGAGATAACACCCCCCCATTACGTCATGCTTCAGAAATGTGGAAAATGGTCCGTTTTCAAATGTTTTATTTTTGAACGTCAGTTCACATTTGTAGGTGGATCATCAGCGTTAGAGCTAAAATTAGCATGTTTAAAGTGATTTTCATGCTTCCAGGGGCCCAAAACACAAGATTTATGGAATGGTTAAAAGTGCATGAAAATGGCCAATTTACTCACTCTGAGTTCTCAAAAAGGGTTTCTTCACCCCGGGAAGTGAATTAAATACCATTTGGAGGCATTTAATGTTCGAGCAAAAACGGCTGATTTTCGACAAAAGAGATAACACCCCCCCATTATGTCATGCTTCAGAAATGTGGAAAATGGTCCGTTTTCAAATGTTTTATTTTTGAACGTCAGTTCACATTTGTAGGTGGATCATCAGTGTTAGAGCTAAAATTAGCATGTTTAAAGTGATTTTCATGCTTCCAGGGGCTCGGGAAGTTAATTAAATACCATTTGGAGGCATTTAATGTTCGAGCAAAAATGGCTGATTTTCGACAAAAGAGATAACACCCCCCCATTACGTCATGCTTCAGAAATGTGGAAAATGGTCCGTTTTCAAATGTTTTATTTTTGAACGTCAGTTCACATTTGTAGGTGGATCATCAGTGTTAGAGCTAAAATTAGCATGTTTAAAGTGATTTTCATGCTTCCAGGGGCCCAAAACACAAGATTAATGGAATGGTTAAAAGTGCATGAAAATGGCCAATTTACTCACTCTGAGTTCTCAAAAAGGGTTTCTTCACCCCGGGAAGTGAAATAAATACCATTTGGAGGCATTTAATGTTCGAGCAAAAACGGCTGATTTTCGACAAAAGAGATAACACCCCCCCATTACGTCATGCTTCAGAAATGTGGAAAATGGTCCGTTTTCAAATGTTTTATTTTTGAACGTCAGTTCACATTTGTAGGTGGATCATCAGTGTTAGAGCTAAAATTAGCATGTTTAAAGTGATTTTCATGCTTCCAGGCGCTCGGGAAGTTAATTAAATACCATTTGGAGGCATTTAATGTTCGAGCAAAAACGGCTGATTTTCGACAAAAGAGATAACACCCCCCCATTACGTCATGCTTCAGAAATGTGGAAAATGGTCCGTTTTCAAATGTTTTATTTTTGAACGTCAGTTCACATTTGTAGGTGGATCATCAGTGTTAGAGCTAAAATTAGCATGTTTAAAGTGATTTTCATGCTTCCAGGCGCTCGGGAAGTTAATTAAATACCATTTGGAGGCATTTAATGTTCGAGCAAAAACGGCTGATTTTCGACAAAAGAGATAACACCCCCCCATTACGTCATGCTTCAGAAATGTGGAAAATGGTCTGTTTTCAAATGTTTTATTTTTGAACGTCAGTTCACATTTGTAGGTGGATCATCAGTGTTAGAGCTAAAATTAGCATGTTTAAAGTGATTTTCATGCTTCCAGGGGCTCGGGAAGTTAATTAAATACCATTTGGAGGCATTTAATGTTCGAGCAAAAACGGCTGATTTTCGACAAAAGAGATAACACCCCCCCCATTACGTCATGCTTCAGAAATGTGGAAAATGGTCCGTTTTCAAATGTTTTATTTTTGAACGTCAGTTCACATTTGTAGGTGGATCATCAGTGTTAGAGCTAAAATTAGCATGTTTAAAGTGATTTTCATGCTTCCAGGCGCTCGGGAAGTTAATTAAATACCATTTGGAGGCATTTAATGTTCGAGCAAAAACGGCTGATTTTCGACAAAAGAGATAACACCCCCCCATTACGTCATGCTTCAGAAATGTGGAAAATGGTCCGTTTTCAAATGTTTTATTTTTGAACGTCAGTTCACATTTGTAGGTGGATCATCAGTGTTAGAGCTAAAATTAGCATGTTTAAAGTGATTTTCATGCTTCCAGGGGCTCGGGAAGTTAATTAAATACCATTTGGAGGCATTTAATGTTCGAGCAAAAACGGCTGATTTTCGACAAAAGAGATAACACCCCCCCATTACGTCATGCTTCAGAAATGTGGAAAATGGTCCGTTTTCAAATGTTTTATTTTTGAACGTCAGTTCACATTTGTAGGTGGATCATCAGTGTTAGAGCTAAAATTAGCATGTTTAAAGTGATTTTCATGCTTCCAGGGGCTCGGGAAGTGAAATAAATACCATTTGGAGGCATTTAATGTTCGAGCAAAAACGGCTGATTTTCGACAAAAGAGATAACACCCCCCCATTACGTCATGCTTCAGAAATGTGGAAAATGGTCCGTTTTCAAATGTTTTATTTTTGAACGTCAGTTCACATTTGTAGGTGGATCATCAGTGTTAGAGCTAAAATTAGCATGTTTAAAGTGATTTTCATGCTTCCAGGGGCTCGGGAAGTTAATTAAATACCATTTGGAGGCATTTAATGTTCGAGCAAAAACGGCTGATTTTCGACAAAAGAGATAACACCCCCCCATTACGTCATGCTTCAGAAATGTGGAAAATGGTCCGTTTTCAAATGTTTTATTTTTGAACGTCAGTTCACATTTGTAGGTGGATCATCAGTGTTAGAGCTTAAATTAGCATGTTTAAAGTGATTTTCATGCTTCCAGGGGCTCGGGAAGTTAATTAAATACCATTTGGAGGCATTTAATGTTCGAGCAAAAACGGCTGATTTTCGACAAAAGAGATAACACCCCCCCATTACGTCATGCTTCAGAAATGTGGAAAATGGTCCGTTTTCAAATGTTTTATTTTTGAACGTCAGTTCACATTTGTAGGTGGATCATAAGTGTTAGAGCTAAAATTAGCATGTTTAAAGTGATTTTCATGCTTCCAGGGGCCCAAAACACAAGATTTATGGAATGGTTAAAAGTGCATGAAAATGGCCAATTTACTCACTCTGAGTTCTCAAAAAGGGTTTCTTCACCCCGGGAAGTGAAATAAATACCATTTGGAGGCATTTAATGTTCGAGCAAAAACGGCTGATTTTCGACAAAAGAGATAACACCCCCCCATTACGTCATGCTTCAGAAATGTGGAAAATGGTCCGTTTTCAAATGTTTTATTTTTGAACGTCAGTTCACATTTGTAGGTGGATCATCAGTGTTAGAGCTAAAATTAGCATGTTTAAAGTGATTTTCATGCTTCCAGGCGCTCGGGAAGTTAATTAAATACCATTTGGAGGCATTTAATGTTCGAGCAAAAACGGCTGATTTTCGACAAAAGAGATAACACCCCCCCATTACGTCATGCTTCAGAAATGTGGAAAATGGTCCGTTTTCAAATGTTTTATTTTTGAACGTCAGTTCACATTTGTAGGTGGATCATCAGTGTTAGAGCTAAAATTAGCATGTTTAAAGTGATTTTCATGCTTCCAGGGGCTCGGGAAGTTAATTAAATACCATTTGGAGGCATTTAATGTTCGAGCAAAAACGGCTGATTTTCGACAAAAGAGATAACACCCCCCCATTACGTCATGCTTCAGAAATGTGGAAAATGGTCCGTTTTCAAATGTTTTATTTTTGAACGTCAGTTCACATTTGTAGGTGGATCATCAGTGTTAGAGCTAAAATTAGCATGTTTAAAGTGATTTTCATGCTTCCAGGGGCTCGGGAAGTGAAATAAATACCATTTGGAGGCATTTAATGTTCGAGCAAAAACGGCTGATTTTCGACAAAAGAGATAACACCCCCCCATTACGTCATGCTTCAGAAATGTGGAAAATGGTCCGTTTTCAAATGTTTTATTTTTGAACGTCAGTTCACATTTGTAGGTGGATCATCAGTGTTAGAGCTAAAATTAGCATGTTTAAAGTGATTTTCATGCTTCCAGGGGCTCGGGAAGTTAATTAAATACCATTTGGAGGCATTTAATGTTCGAGCAAAAACGGCTGATTTTCGACAAAAGAGATAACACCCCCCCATTACATCATGCTTCAGAAATGTGGAAAATGGTCCGTTTTCAAATGTTTTATTTTTGAACGTCAGTTCACATTTGTAGGTGGATCATCAGTGTTAGAGCTAAAATTAGCATGTTTAAAGTGATTTTCATGCTTCCAGGGGCTCGGGAAGTTAATTAAATACCATTTGGAGGCATTTAATGTTCGAGCAAAAACGGCTGATTTTCGACAAAAGAGATAACACCCCCCCCATTACGTCATGCTTCAGAAATGTGGAAAATGGTCCGTTTTCAAATGTTTTATTTTTGAACGTCAGTTCACATTTGTAGGTGGATCATAAGTGTTAGAGCTAAAATTAGCATGTTTAAAGTGATTTTCATGCTTCCAGGGGCCCAAAACACAAGATTTATGGAATGGTTAAAAGTGCATGAAAATGGCCAATTTACTCACTCTGAGTTCTCAAAAAGGGTTTCTTCACCCCGGGAAGTTAATTAAATACCATTTGGAGGCATTTAATGTTTGAGCAAAAACGGCTGATTTTCGACAAAAGAGATAACACCCCCCCATTACGTCATGCTTCAGAAATGTGGAAAATGGTCCGTTTTCAAATGTTTTATTTTTGAACGTCAGTTCACATTTGTAGGTGGATCATCAGTGTTAGAGCTAAAATTAGCATGTTTAAAGTGATTTTCATGCTTCCAGGGGCTCGGAAAGTTAATTAAATACCATTTGGAGGCATTTAATGTTCGAGCAAAAACGGCTGATTTTCGACAAAAGAGATAACACCCCCCCATTACGTCATGCTTCAGAAATGTGGAAAATGGTCCGTTTTCAAATGTTTTATTTTTGAACGTCAGTTCACATTTGTAGGTGGATCATCAGTGTTAGAGCTAAAATTAGCATGTTTAAAGTGATTTTCATGCTTCCAGGGGCTCGGGAAGTGAAATAAATACCATTTGGAGGCATTTAATGTTCGAGCAAAAACGGCTGATTTTCGACAAAAGAGATAACACCCCCCCATTACGTCATGCTTCAGAAATGTGGAAAATGGTCCGTTTTCAAATGTTTTATTTTTGAACGTCAGTTCACATTTGTAGGTGGATCATCAGTGTTAGAGCTAAAATTAGCATGTTTAAAGTGATTTTCATGCTTCCAGGGGCTCGGGAAGTGAAATAAATACCATTTGGAGGCATTTAATGTTCGAGCAAAAACGGCTGATTTTCGACAAAAGAGATAACACCCCCCCATTACGTCATGCTTCAGAAATGTGGAAAATGGTCCGTTTTCAAATGTTTTATTTTTGAACGTCAGTTCACATTTGTAGGTGGATCATCAGTGTTAGAGCTAAAATTAGCATGTTTAAAGTGATTTTCATGCTTCCAGGGGCCCAAAACACAAGATTTATGGAATGGTTAAAAGTGCATGAAAATGGCCAATTTACTCACTCTGAGTTCTCAAAAACGGTTTCTTTACCCCGGGAAGTTAATTAAATACCATTTGGAGGCATTTAATGTTCGAGCAAAAACGGCTGATTTTCGACAAAAGAGATAACACCACCCCATTACGTCATGCTTCAGAAATGTGGAAAATGGTCCGTTTTCAAATGTTTTATTTTTGAACGTCAGTTCACATTTGTAGGTGGATCATCAGTGTTAGAGCTAAAATTAGCATGTTTAAAGTGATTTTCAGGCTTCCAGGGGCTCAGGAAGTTAATTAAATACCATTTGGAGGCATTTAATGTTCGAGCAAAAACGGCTGATTTTCGACAAAAGAGATAACACCCCCCATTACGTCATGCTTCAGAAATGTGGAAAATGGTCCGTTTTCAAATGTTTTATTTTTGAACGTCAGTTCACATTTGTAGGTGGATCATCAGTGTTAGAGCTAAAATTAGCATGTTTAAAGAGATTTTCATGCTTCCAGGGGCTTGGGAAGTGAAATAAATACCATTTGGAGGCATTTAATGTTCGAGCAAAAACGGCTGATTTTCGACAAAAGAGATAACACCCCCCCATTACGTCATGCTTCAGAAATGTGGAAAATGGTCCGTTTTCAAATGTTTTATTTTTGAACGTCAGTTCACATTTGTAGGTGGATCATCAGTGTTAGAGCTAAAATTAGCATGTTTAAAGTGATTTTCATGCTTCCAGGGGCTCGGGAAGTTAATTAAATACCATTTGGAGGCATTTAATGTTCGAGCAAAAACGGCTGATTTTCGACAAAAGAGATAACACCCCCCCATTACGTCATGCTTCAGAAATGTGGAAAATGGTCCGTTTTCAAATGTTTTATTTTTGAACCTCAGTTCACATTTGTAGGTGGATCATCAGTGTTAGAGCTAAAATTAGCATGTTTAAAGTGATTTTCATGCTTCCAGGGGCTCGGGAAGTTAATTAAATACCATTTGGAGGCATTTAATGTTCGAGCAAAAACGGCTGATTTTCGACAAAAGAGATAACACCCCCCCATTACGTCATGCTTCAGAAATGTGGAAAATGGTCCGTTTTCAAATGTTTTATTTTTGAACGTCAGTTCACATTTGTAGGTGGATCATCAGTGTTAGAGCTAAAATTAGCATGTTTAAAGTGATTTTCATGCTTCCAGGGGCTCGGGAAGTTAATTAAATACCATTTGGAGGCATTTAATGTTCGAGCAAAAACGGCTGATTTTCGACAAAAGAGATAACACCCCCCCATTACGTCATGCTTCAGAAATGTGGAAAATGGTCCGTTTTCAAATGTTTTATTTTTGAACGTCAGTTCACATTTGTAGGTGGATCATCAGTGTTAGAGCTAAAATTAGCATGTTTAAAGTGATTTTCATGCTTCCAGGGGCTCGGGAAGTGAAATAAATACCATTTGGAGGCATTTAATGTTCGAGCAAAAACGGCTGATTTTCGACAAAAGAGATAACACCCCCCCATTACGTCATGCTTCAGAAATGTGGAAAATGGTCCGTTTTCAAATGTTTTATTTTTGAACGTCAGTTCACATTTGTAGGTGGATCATCAGTGTTAGAGCTAAAATTAGCATGCTTAAAGTGATTTTCATGCTTCCAGGGGCTCGGGAAGTTAATTAAATACCATTTGGAGGCATTTAATGTTCGAGCAAAAACGGCTGATTTTCGACAAAAGAGATAACACCCCCCCATTACGTCATGCTTCAGAAATGTGGAAAATGGTCCGTTTTCAAATGTTTTATTTTTGAACGTCAGTTCATATTTGTAGGTGGATCATCAGTGTTAGAGCTAAAATTAGCATGTTTAAAGTGATTTTCATGCTTCCAGGGGCTCGGGAAGTTAATTAAATACCATTTGGAGGCATTTAATGTTCGAGCAAAAACGGCTGATTTTCGACAAAAGAGATAACACCCCCCATTACGTCATGCTTCAGAAATGTGGAAAATGGTCCGTTTTCAAATGTTTTATTTTTGAACGTCAGTTCACATTTGTAGGTGGATCATCAGTGTTAGAGCTAAAATTAGCATGTTTAAAGTGATTTTCATGCTTCCAGGGGCCCAAAACACAAGATTTATGGAATGGTTAAAAGTGCATGAAAATGGCCAATTTGCTCACTCTGAGTTCTCAAAAAGGGTTTCTTCACCCCGGGAAGTTAATTAAATACCATTTGGAGGCATTTAATGTTCGAGCAAAAACGGCTGATTTTCGACAAAAGAGATAACACCCCCCCATTACGTCATGCTTCAGAAATGTGGAAAATGGTCCGTTTTCAAATGTTTTATTTTTGAACGTCAGTTCACATTTGTAGGTGGATCATCAGTGTTAGAGCTAAAATTAGCATGTTTAAAGTGATTTTCATGCTTCCAGGGGCTCGGGAAGTTAATTAAATACCATTTGGAGGCATTTAATGTTCGAGCAAAAACGTCTGATTTTCGACAAAAGAGATAACACCCCCCCATTACGTCATGCTTCAGAAATGTGGAAAATGGTCCGTTTTCAAATGTTTTATTTTTGAACGTCAGTTCACATTTGTAGGTGGATCATCAGTGTTAGAGCTAAAATTAGCATGTTTAAAGTGATTTTCATGCTTCCAGGGGCTCGGGAAGTGAAATAAATACCATTTGGAGGCATTTAATGTTCGAGCAAAAACAGCTGATTTTCGACAAAAGAGATAACACCCCCCCATTACGTCATGCTTCAGAAATGTGGAAAATGGTCCGTTTTCAAATGTTTTATTTTTGAACGTCAGTTCACATTTGTAGGTGGATCATCAGTGTTAGAGCTAAAATTAGCATGTTTAAAGTGATTTTCATGCTTCCAGGGGCTCGGGAAGTGAAATAAATACCATTTGGAGGCATTTAATGTTCGAGCAAAAACGGCTGATTTTCGACAAAAGAGATAACACCCCCCCATTACGTCATGCTTCAGAAATGTGGAAAATGGTACGTTTTCAAATGTTTTATTTTTGAACGTCAGTTCACATTTGTAGGTGGATCATCAGTGTTAGAGCTAAAATTAGCATGTTTAAAGTGATTTTCATGCTTCCAGGGGCCCAAAACACAAGATTTATGGAATGGTTAAAAGTGCATGAAAATGGCCAATTTACTCACTCTGAGTTCTCAAAAAGGGTTTCTTCACCCCGGGAAGTTAATTAAATACCATGTGGAGGCATTTAATGTTCGAGCAAAAACGGCTGATTTTCGACAAAAGAGATAACACCCCCCCATTACGTCATGCTTCAGAAATGTGGAAAATGGTCCGTTTTCAAATGTTTTATTTTTGAACGTCAGTTCACATTTGTAGGTGGATCATCAGTGTTAGAGCTAAAATTAGCATGTTTAAAGTGATTTTCATGCTTCCAGGGGCTCGGGAAGTTAATTAAATACCATTTGGAGGCATTTAATGTTCGAGCAAAAACGGCTGATTTTCGACAAAAGAGATAACACCCCCCCATTACGTCATGCTTCAGAAATGTGGAAAATGGTCCGTTTTCAAATGTTTTATTTTTGAACGTCAGTTCACATTTGTAGGTGGATCATCAGTGTTAGAGCTAAAATTAGCATGTTTAAAGTGATTTTCATGCTTCCAGGGGCTCGGGAAGTTAATTAAATACCATTTGGAGGCATTTAATGTTTGAGCAAAAACGGCTGATTTTCGACAAAAGAGATAACACCCCCCCCATTACGTCATGCTTCAGAAATGTGGAAAATGGTCCGTTTTCAAATGTTTTATTTTTGAACGTCAGTTCACATTTGTAGGTGGATCATCAGTGTTAGAGCTAAAATTAGCATGTTTAAAGTGATTTTCATGCTTCCAGGGGCCCAAAACACAAGATTTATGGAATGGTTAAAAGTGCATGAAAATGGCCAATTTACTCACTCTGAGTTCTCAAAAAAGGTTTCTTCACCCCGGGAAGTTAATTAAATACCATTTGGAGGCATTTAATGTTCGAGCAAAAACGGCTGATTTTCGACAAAAGAGATAACACCCCCCCATTACGTCATGCTTCAGAAATGTGGAAAATGGTCCGTTTTCAAATGTTTTATTTTTGAACGTCAGTTCACATTTGTAGGTGGATCATAAGTGTTAGAGCTAAAATTAGCATGTTTAAAGTGATTTTCATGCTTCCAGGGGCCCAAAACACAAGATTTATGGAATGGTTAAAAGTGCATGAAAATGGCCAATTTACTCACTCTGAGTTCTCAAAAAGGGTTTCTTCACCCCGGGAAGTGAAATAAATACCATTTGGAGGCATTTAATGTTCGAGCAAAAACGGCTGATTTTCGACAAAAGAGATAACACCCCCCCATTACGTCATGCTTCAGAAATGTGGAAAATGGTCCGTTTTCAAATGTTTTATTTTTGAACGTCAGTTCACATTTGTAGGTGGATCATCAGTGTTAGAGCTAAAATTAGCATGTTTAAAGTGATTTTCATGCTTCCAGGCGCTCGGGAAGTTAATTAAATACCATTTGGAGGCATTTAATGTTCGAGCAAAAACGGCTGATTTTCGACAAAAGAGATAACACCCCCCCATTACGTCATGCTTCAGAAATGTGGAAAATGGTCCGTTTTCAAATGTTTTATTTTTGAACGTCAGTTCACATTTGTAGGTGGATCATCAGTGTTAGAGCTAAAATTAGCATGTTTAAAGTGATTTTCATGCTTCCAGGGGCTCGGGAAGTTAATTAAATACCATTTGGAGGCATTTAATGTTCGAGCAAAAACAGCTGATTTTCGACAAAAGAGATAACACCCCCCCATTACGTCATGCTTCAGAAATGTGGAAAATGGTCCGTTTTCAAATGTTTTATTTTTGAACGTCAGTTCACATTTGTAGGTGGATCATCAGTGTTAGAGCTAAAATTAGCATGTTTAAAGTGATTTTCATGCTTCCAGGGGCTCGGGAAGTGAAATAAATACCATTTGGAGGCATTTAATGTTCGAGCAAAAACGGCTGATTTTCGACAAAAGAGATAACACCCCCCCATTACGTCATGCTTCAGAAATGTGGAAAATGGTCCGTTTTCAAATGTTTTATTTTTGAACGTCAGTTCACATTTGTAGGTGGATCATCAGTGTTAGAGCTAAAATTAGCATGTTTAAAGTGATTTTCATGCTTCCAGGGGCCCAAAACACAAGATTTATGGAATGGTTAAAAGTGCATGAAAATGGCCAATTTACTCACTCTGAGTTCTCAAAAACGGTTTCTTCACCCCGGGAAGTTAATTAAATACCATTTGGAGGCATTTAATGTTCGAGCAAAAACGGCTGATTTTCGACAAAAGAGATAACACCACCCCATTACGTCATGCTTCAGAAATGTGGAAAATGGCCCGTTTTCAAATGTTTCATTTTTGAACGTCAGTTCACATTTGTAGGTGGATCATCAGTGTTAGAGCTAAAATTAGCATGTTTAAAGTGATTTTCAGGCTTCCAGGGGCTCAGGAAGTTAATTAAATACCATTTGGAGGCATTTAATGTTCGAGCAAAAACGGCTGATTTTCGACAAAAGAGATAACACCCCCCATTACGTCATGCTTCAGAAATGTGGAAAATGGTCCGTTTTCAAATGTTTTATTTTTGAACGTCAGTTCACATTTGTAGGTGGATCATCAGTGTTAGAGCTAAAATTAGCATGTTTAAAGAGATTTTCATGCTTCCAGGGGCTTGGGAAGTGAAATAAATACCATTTGGAGGCATTTAATGTTCGAGCAAAAACGGCTGATTTTCGACAAAAGAGATAACACCCCCCATTACGTCATGCTTCAGAAATGTGGAAAATGGTCCGTTTTCAAATGTTTTATTTTTGAACGTCAGTTCACATTTGTAGGTGGATCATCAGTGTTAGAGCTAAAATTAGCATGTTTAAAGTGATTTTCATGCTTCCAGGGGCTCGGGAAGTTAATTAAATACCATTTGGAGGCATTTAATGTTCGAGCAAAAACGGCTGATTTTCGACAAAAGAGATAACACCCCCCCATTACGTCATGCTTCAGAAATGTGGAAAATGGTCCGTTTTCAAATGTTTTATTTTTGAACCTCAGTTCACATTTGTAGGTGGATCATCAGTGTTAGAGCTAAAATTAGCATGTTTAAAGTGATTTTCATGCTTCCAGGGGCTCGGGAAGTTAATTAAATACCATTTGGAGGCATTTAATGTTCGAGCAAAAACGGCTGATTTTCGACAAAAGAGATAACACCCCCCCATTACGTCATGCTTCAGAAATGTGGAAAATGGTCCGTTTTCAAATGTTTTATTTTTGAACGTCAGTTCACATTTGTAGGTGGATCATCAGTGTTAGAGCTAAAATTAGCATGTTTAAAGTGATTTTCATGCTTCCAGGGGCTCGGGAAGTTAATTAAATACCATTTGGAGGCATTTAATGTTCGAGCAAAAACGGCTGATTTTCGACAAAAGAGATAACACCCCCCCATTACGTCATGCTTCAGAAATGTGGAAAATGGTCCGTTTTCAAATGTTTTATTTTTGAACGTCAGTTCACATTTGTAGGTGGATCATCAGTGTTAGAGCTAAAATTAGCATGTTTAAAGTGATTTTCATGCTTCCAGGGGCTCGGGAAGTGAAATAAATACCATTTGGAGGCATTTAATGTTCGAGCAAAAACGGCTGATTTTCGACAAAAGAGATAACACCCCCCCATTACGTCATGCTTCAGAAATGTGGAAAATGGTCCGTTTTCAAATGTTTTATTTTTGAACGTCAGTTCACATTTGTAGGTGGATCATCAGTGTTAGAGCTAAAATTAGCATGCTTAAAGTGATTTTCATGCTTCCAGGGGCTCGGGAAGTTAATTAAATACCATTTGGAGGCATTTAATGTTCGAGCAAAAACGGCTGATTTTCGACAAAAGAGATAACACCCCCCCATTACGTCTTGCTTCAGAAATGTGGAAAATGGTCCGTTTTCAAATGTTTTATTTTTGAACGTCAGTTCATATTTGTAGGTGGATCATCAGTGTTAGAGCTAAAATTAGCATGTTTAAAGTGATTTTCATGCTTCCAGGGGCTCGGGAAGTTAATTAAATACCATTTGGAGGCATTTAATGTTCGAGCAAAAACGGCTGATTTTCGACAAAAGAGATAACACCCCCCATTACGTCATGCTTCAGAAATGTGGAAAATGGTCCGTTTTCAAATGTTTTATTTTTGAACGTCAGTTCACATTTGTAGGTGGATCATCAGTGTTAGAGCTAAAATTAGCATGTTTAAAGTGATTTTCATGCTTCCAGGGGCCCAAAACACAAGATTTATGGAATGGTTAAAAGTGCATGAAAATGGCCAATTTGCTCACTCTGAGTTCTCAAAAAGGGTTTCTTCACCCCGGGAAGTTAATTAAATACCATTTGGAGGCATTTAATGTTCGAGCAAAAACGGCTGATTTTCGACAAAAGAGATAACACCCCCCCATTACGTCATGCTTCAGAAATGTGGAAAATGGTCCGTTTTCAAATGTTTTATTTTTGAACGTCAGTTCACATTTGTAGGTGGATCATCAGTGTTAGAGCTAAAATTAGCATGTTTAAAGTGATTTTCATGCTTCCAGGGGCTCGGGAAGTTAATTAAATACCATTTGGAGGCATTTAATGTTCGAGCAAAAACGGCTGATTTTCGACAAAAGAGATAACACCCCCCCATTACGTCATGCTTCAGAAATGTGGAAAATGGTCCGTTTTCAAATGTTTTATTTTTGAACGTCAGTTCACATTTGTAGGTGGATCATCAGTGTTAGAGCTAAAATTAGCATGTTTAAAGTGATTTTCATGCTTCCAGGGGCTCGGGAAGTGAAATAAATACCATTTGGAGGCATTTAATGTTCGAGCAAAAACAGCTGATTTTCGACAAAAGAGATAACACCCCCCCATTACGTCATGCTTCAGAAATGTGGAAAATGGTCCGTTTTCAAATGTTTTATTTTTGAACGTCAGTTCACATTTGTAGGTGGATCATCAGTGTTAGAGCTAAAATTAGCATGTTTAAAGTGATTTTCATGCTTCCAGGGGCTCGGGAAGTGAAATAAATACCATTTGGAGGCATTTAATGTTCGAGCAAAAACGGCTGATTTTCGACAAAAGAGATAACACCCCCCCATTACGTCATGCTTCAGAAATGTGGAAAATGGTCCGTTTTCAAATGTTTTATTTTTGAACGTCAGTTCACATTTGTAGGTGGATCATCAGTGTTAGAGCTAAAATTAGCATGTTTAAAGTGATTTTCATGCTTCCAGGGGCCCAAAACACAAGATTTATGGAATGGTTAAAAGTGCATGAAAATGGCCAATTTACTCACTCTGAGTTCTCAAAAAGGGTTTCTTCACCCCGGGAAGTTAATTAAATACCATGTGGAGGCATTTAATGTTCGAGCAAAAACGGCTGATTTTCGACAAAAGAGATAACACCCCCCCATTACGTCATGCTTCAGAAATGTGGAAAATGGTCCGTTTTCAAATGTTTTATTTTTGAACGTCAGTTCACATTTGTAGGTGGATCATCAGTGTTAGAGCTAAAATTAGCATGTTTAAAGTGATTTTCATGCTTCCAGGGGCTCGGGAAGTTAATTAAATACCATTTGGAGGCATTTAATGTTCGAGCAAAAACGGCTGATTTTCGACAAAAGAGATAACACCCCCCCATTACGTCATGCTTCAGAAATGTGGAAAATGGTCCGTTTTCAAATGTTTTATTTTTGAACGTCAGTTCACATTTGTAGGTGGTTCATCAGTGTTAGAGCTAAAATTAGCATGTTTAAAGTGATTTTCATGCTTCCAGGGGCTCGGGAAGTTAATTAAATACCATTTGGAGGCATTTAATGTTCGAGCAAAAACGGCTGATTTTCGACAAAAGAGATAACATCCCCCCATTACGTCATGCTTCAGAAATGTGGAAAATGGTCCGTTTTCAAATGTTTTATTTTTGAACGTCAGTTCACATTTGTAGGTGGATCATCAGTGTTAGAGCTAAAATTAGCATGTTTAAAGTGATTTTCATGCTTCCAGGGGCCCAAAACACAAGATTTATGGAATGGTTAAAAGTGCATGAAAATGGCCAATTTACTCACTCTGAGTTCTCAAAAAAGGTTTCTTCACCCCGGGAAGTTAATTAAATACCATTTGGAGGCATTTAATGTTCGAGCAAAAACGGCTGATTTTCGACAAAAGAGATAACACCCCCCCATTACGTCATGCTTCAGAAATGTGGAAAATGGTCCGTTTTCAAATGTTTTATTTTTGAACGTCAGTTCACATTTGTAGGTGGATCATAAGTGTTAGAGCTAAAATTAGCATGTTTAAAGTGATTTTCATGCTTCCAGGGGCCCAAAACACAAGATTTATGGAATGGTTAAAAGTGCATGAAAATGGCCAATTTACTCACTCTGAGTTCTCAAAAAGGGTTTCTTCACCCCGGGAAGTGAAATAAATACCATTTGGAGGCATTTAATGTTCGAGCAAAAACGGCTGATTTTCGACAAAAGAGATAACACCCCCCCATTACGTCATGCTTCAGAAATGTGGAAAATGGTCCGTTTTCAAATGTTTTATTTTTGAACGTCAGTTCACATTTGTAGGTGGATCATCAGTGTTAGAGCTAAAATTAGCATGTTTAAAGTGATTTTCATGCTTCCAGGCGCTCGGGAAGTTAATTAAATACCATTTGGAGGCATTTAATGTTCGAGCAAAAACGGCTGATTTTCGACAAAAGAGATAACACCCCCCCATTACGTCATGCTTCAGAAATGTGGAAAATGGTCCGTTTTCAAATGTTTTATTTTTGAACGTCAGTTCACATTTGTAGGTGGATCATCAGTGTTAGAGCTAAAATTAGCATGTTTAAAGTGATTTTCATGCTTCCAGGGGCTCGGGAAGTTAATTAAATACCATTTGGAGGCATTTAATGTTCGAGCAAAAACGGCTGATTTTCGACAAAAGAGATAACACCCCCCCATTACGTCATGCTTCAGAAATGTGGAAAATGGTCCGTTTTCAAATGTTTTATTTTTGAACGTCAGTTCACATTTGTAGGTGGATCATCAGTGTTAGAGCTAAAATTAGCATGTTTAAAGTGATTTTCATGCTTCCAGGGGCTCGGGAAGTGAAATAAATACCATTTGGAGGCATTTAATGTTTGAGCAAAAACGGCTGATTTTCGACAAAAGAGATAACACCCCCCCATTACGTCATGCTTCAGAAATGTGGAAAATGGTCCGTTTTCAAATGTTTTATTTTTGAACGTCAGTTCACATTTGTAGGTGGATCATCAGTGTTAGAGCTAAAATTAGCATGTTTAAAGTGATTTTCATGCTTCCAGGGGCTCGGGAAGTTAATTAAATACCATTTGGAGGCATTTAATGTTCGAGCAAAAACGGCTGATTTTCGACAAAAGAGATAACACCCCCCCATTACGTCATGCTTCAGAAATGTGGAAAATGGTCCGTTTTCAAATGTTTTATTTTTGAACGTCAGTTCACATTTGTAGGTGGATCATCAGTGTTAGAGCTAAAATTAGCATGTTTAAAGTGATTTTCATGCTTCCAGGGGCTCGGGAAGTGAAATAAATACCATTTGGAGGCATTTAATGTTCGAGCAAAAACGGCTGATTTTCGACAAAAGAGATAACACCCCCCCATTACGTCATGCTTCAGAAATGTAAAAAATGGTCCGTTTTCAAATGTTTTATTTTTGAACGTCAGTTCACATTTGTAGGTGGATCATCAGTGTTAGAGCTAAAATTAGCATGTTTAAAGTGATTTTCATGCTTCCAGGGGCTCGGGAAGTGAAATAAATACCATTTGGAGGCATTTAATGTTCGAGCAAAAACGGCTGATTTTCGACAAAAGAGATAACACCCCCCCATTACGTAATGCTTCAGAAATGTGGAAAATGGTCCGTTTTCAAATGTTTTATTTTTGAACGTCAGTTCACATTTGTAGGTGGATCATCAGTGTTAGAGCTAAAATTAGCATGTTTAAAGTGATTTTCATGCTTCCAGGGGCCCAAAACACAAGATTTATGGAATGGTTAAAAGTGCATGAAAATGGCCAATTTACTCACTCTGAGTTCTCAAAAACGGTTTCTTCACCCCGGGAAGTTAATTAAATACCATTTGGAGGCATTTAATGTTCGAGCAAAAACGGCTGATTTTCGACAAAAGAGATAACACCACCCCATTACGTCATGCTTCAGAAATGTGGAAAATGGTCCGTTTTCAAATGTTTTATTTTTGAACGTCAGTTCACATTTGTAGGTGGATCATCAGTGTTAGAGCTAAAATTAGCATGTTTAAAGTGATTTTCAGGCTTCCAGGGGCTCAGGAAGTTAATTAAATACCATTTGGAGGCATTTAATGTTCGAGCAAAAACGGCTGATTTTCGACAAAAGAGATAACACCCCCCATTACGTCATGCTTCAGAAATGTGGAAAATGGTCCGTTTTCAAATGTTTTATTTTTGAACGTCAGTTCACATTTGTAGGTGGATCATCAGTGTTAGAGCTAAAATTAGCATGTTTAAAGAGATTTTCATGCTTCCAGGGGCTTGGGAAGTGAAATAAATACCATTTGGAGGCATTTAATGTTCGAGCAAAAACGGCTGATTTTCGACAAAAGAGATAACACCCCCCCATTACGTCATGCTTCAGAAATGTGGAAAATGGTCAGTTTTCAAATGTTTTATTTTTGAACGTCAGTTCACATTTGTAGGTGGATCATCAGTGTTAGAGCTAAAATTAGCATGTTTAAAGTGATTTTCATGCTTCCAGGGGCTCGGGAAGTTAATTAAATACCATTTGGAGGCATTTAATGTTCGAGCAAAAACGGCTGATTTTCGACAAAAGAGATAACACCCCCCCATTACGTCATGCTTCAGAAATGTGGAAAATGGTCCGTTTTCAAATGTTTTATTTTTGAACCTCAGTTCACATTTGTAGGTGGATCATCAGTGTTAGAGCTAAAATTAGCATGTTTAAAGTGATTTTCATGCTTCCAGGGGCTCGGGAAGTTAATTAAATACCATTTGGAGGCATTTAATGTTCGAGCAAAAACGGCTGATTTTCGACAAAAGAGATAACACCCCCCCATTACGTCATGCTTCAGAAATGTGGAAAATGGTCCGTTTTCAAATGTTTTATTTTTGAACGTCAGTTCACATTTGTAGGTGGATCATCAGTGTTAGAGCTAAAATTAGCATGTTTAAAGTGATTTTCATGCTTCCAGGGGCTCGGGAAGTTAATTAAATACCATTTGGAGGCATTTAATGTTCGAGCAAAAACGGCTGATTTTCGACAAAAGAGATAACACCCCCCCATTACGTCATGCTTCAGAAATGTGGAAAATGGTCCGTTTTCAAATGTTTTATTTTTGAACGTCAGTTCACATTTGTAGGTGGATCATCAGTGTTAGAGCTAAAATTAGCATGTTTAAAGTGATTTTCATGCTTCCAGGGGCTCGGGAAGTGAAATAAATACCATTTGGAGGCATTTAATGTTCGAGCAAAAACGGCTGATTTTCGACAAAAGAGATAACACCCCCCCATTACGTCATGCTTCAGAAATGTGGAAAATGGTCCGTTTTCAAATGTTTTATTTTTGAACGTCAGTTCACATTTGTAGGTGGATCATCAGTGTTAGAGCTAAAATTAGCATGCTTAAAGTGATTTTCATGCTTCCAGGGGCTCGGGAAGTTAATTAAATACCATTTGGAGGCATTTAATGTTCGAGCAAAAACGGCTGATTTTCGACAAAAGAGATAACACCCCCCCATTACGTCATGCTTCAGAAATGTGGAAAATGGTCCGTTTTCAAATGTTTTATTTTTGAACGTCAGTTCATATTTGTAGGTGGATCATCAGTGTTAGAGCTAAAATTAGCATGTTTAAAGTGATTTTCATGCTTCCAGGGGCTCGGGAAGTTAATTAAATACCATTTGGAGGCATTTAATGTTCGAGCAAAAACGGCTGATTTTCGACAAAAGAGATAACACCCCCCATTACGTCATGCTTCAGAAATGTGGAAAATGGTCCGTTTTCAAATGTTTTATTTTTGAACGTCAGTTCACATTTGTAGGTGGATCATCAGTGTTAGAGCTAAAATTAGCATGTTTAAAGTGATTTTCATGCTTCCAGGGGCCCAAAACACAAGATTTATGGAATGGTTAAAAGTGCATGAAAATGGCCAATTTGCTCACTCTGAGTTCTCAAAAAGGGTTTCTTCACCCCGGGAAGTTAATTAAATACCATTTGGAGGCATTTAATGCTCGAGCAAAAACGGCTGATTTTCGACAAAAGAGATAACACCCCCCCATTACGTCATGCTTCAGAAATGTGGAAAATGGTCCGTTTTCAAATGTTTTATTTTTGAACGTCAGTTCACATTTGTAGGTGGATCATCAGTGTTAGAGCTAAAATTAGCATGTTTAAAGTGATTTTCATGCTTCCAGGAGCTCGGGAAGTTAATTAAATACCATTTGGAGGCATTTAATGTTCGAGCAAAAACGGCTGATTTTCGACAAAAGAGATAACACCCCCCCATTACGTCATGCTTCAGAAATGTGGAAAATGGTCCGTTTTCAAATGTTTTATTTTTGAACGTCAGTTCACATTTGTAGGTGGATCATCAGTGTTAGAGCTAAAATTAGCATGTTTAAAGTGATTTTCATGCTTCCAGGGGCTCGGGAAGTGAAATAAATACCATTTGGAGGCATTTAATGTTCGAGCAAAAACAGCTGATTTTCGACAAAAGAGATAACACCCCCCCATTACGTCATGCTTCAGAAATGTGGAAAATGGTCCGTTTTCAAATGTTTTATTTTTGAACGTCAGTTCACATTTGTAGGTGGATCATCAGTGTTAGAGCTAAAATTAGCATGTTTAAAGTGATTTTCATGCTTCCAGGGGCTCGGGAAGTGAAATAAATACCATTTGGAGGCATTTAATGTTCGAGCAAAAACGGCTGATTTTCGACAAAAGAGATAACACCCCCCCATTACGTCATGCTTCAGAAATGTGGAAAATGGTCCGTTTTCAAATGTTTTATTTTTGAACGTCAGTTCACATTTGTAGGTGGATCATCAGTGTTAGAGCTAAAATTAGCATGTTTAAAGTGATTTTCATGCTTCCAGGGGCCCAAAACACAAGATTTATGGAATGGTTAAAAGTGCATGAAAATGGCCAATTTACTCACTCTGAGTTCTCAAAAAGGGTTTCTTCACCCCGGGAAGTTAATTAAATACCATGTGGAGGCATTTAATGTTCGAGCAAAAACGGCTGATTTTCGACAAAAGAGATAACACCCCCCCATTACGTCATGCTTCAGAAATGTGGAAAATGGTCCGTTTTCAAATGTTTTATTTTTGAACGTCAGTTCACATTTGTAGGTGGATCATCAGTGTTAGAGCTAAAATTAGCATGTTTAAAGTGATTTTCATGCTTCCAGGGGCTCGGGAAGTTAATTAAATACCATTTGGAGGCATTTAATGTTCGAGCAAAAACGGCTGATTTTCGACAAAAGAGATAACACCCCCCCATTACGTCATGCTTCAGAAATGTGGAAAATGGTCCGTTTTCAAATGTTTTATTTTTGAACGTCAGTTCACATTTGTAGGTGGATCATCAGTGTTAGAGCTAAAATTAGCATGTTTAAAGTGATTTTCATGCTTCCAGGGGCTCGGGAAGTGAAATAAATACCATTTGGAGGCATTTAATGTTCGAGCAAAAACGGCTGATTTTCGACAAAAGAGATAACACCCCCCCATTACGTCATGCTTCAGAAATGTGGAAAATGGTCCGTTTTCAAATGTTTTATTTTTGAACGTCAGTTCACATTTGTAGGTGGATCATCAGTGTTAGAGCTAAAATTAGCATGTTTAAAGTGATTTTCATGCTTCCAGGGGCTCGGGAAGTTAATTAAATACCATTTGGAGGCATTTAATGTTCGAGCAAAAACGGCTGATTTTCGACAAAAGAGATAACACCCCCCATTACGTCATGCTTCAGAAATGTGGAAAATGGTCCGTTTTCAAATGTTTTATTTTTGAACGTCAGTTCACATTTGTAGGTGGATCATCAGTGTTAGAGCTAAAATTAGCATGTTTAAAGTGATTTTCATGCTTCCAGGGGCCCAAAACACAAGATTTATGGAATGGTTAAAAGTGCATGAAAATGGCCAATTTGCTCACTCTGAGTTCTCAAAAAGGGTTTCTTCACCCCGGGAAGTTAATTAAATACCATTTGGAGGCATTTAATGTTCGAGCAAAAACGGCTGATTTTCGACAAAAGAGATAACACCCCCCCATTACGTCATGCTTCAGAAATGTGGAAAATGGTCCGTTTTCAAATGTTTTATTTTTGAACGTCAGTTCACATTTGTAGGTGGATCATCAGTGTTAGAGCTAAAATTAGCATGTTTAAAGTGATTTTCATGCTTCCAGGGGCTCGGGAAGTTAATTAAATACCATTTGGAGGCATTTAATGTTCGAGCAAAAACGGCTGATTTTCGACAAAAGAGATAACACCCCCCCCATTACGTCATGCTTCAGAAATGTGGAAAATGGTCCGTTTTCAAATGTTTTATTTTTGAACGTCAGTTCACATTTGTAGGTGGATCATCAGTGTTAGAGCTAAAATTAGCATGTTTAAAGTGATTTTCATGCTTCCAGGGGCTCGGGAAGTGAAATAAATACCATTTGGAGGCATTTAATGTTCGAGCAAAAACAGCTGATTTTCGACAAAAGAGATAACACCCCCCCATTACGTCATGCTTCAGAAATGTGGAAAATGGTCCGTTTTCAAATGTTTTATTTTTGAACGTCAGTTCACATTTGTAGGTGGATCATCAGTGTTAGAGCTAAAATTAGCATGTTTAAAGTGATTTTCATGCTTCCAGGGGCTCGGGAAGTGAAATAAATACCATTTGGAGGCATTTAATGTTCGAGCAAAAACGGCTGATTTTCGACAAAAGAGATAACACCCCCCCATTACGTCATGCTTCAGAAATGTGGAAAATGGTCCGTTTTCAAATGTTTTATTTTTGAACGTCAGTTCACATTTGTAGGTGGATCATCAGTGTTAGAGCTAAAATTAGCATGTTTAAAGTGATTTTCATGCTTCCCAGGGGCCCAAAACACAAGATTTATGGAATGGTTAAAAGTGCATGAAAATGGCCAATTTACTCACTCTGAGTTCTCAAAAAGGGTTTCTTCACCCCGGGAAGTTAATTAAATACCATGTGGAGGCATTTAATGTTCGAGCAAAAACGGCTGATTTTCGACAAAAGAGATAACACCCCCCCATTACGTCATGCTTCAGAAATGTGGAAAATGGTCCGTTTTCAAATGTTTTATTTTTGAACGTCAGTTCACATTTGTAGGTGGATCATCAGTGTTAGAGCTAAAATTAGCATGTTTAAAGTGATTTTCATGCTTCCAGGGGCTCGGGAAGTTAATTAAATACCATTTGGAGGCATTTAATGTTCGAGCAAAAACGGCTGATTTTCGACAAAAGAGATAACACCCCCCCATTACGTCATGCTTCAGAAATGTGGAAAATGGTCCGTTTTCAAATGTTTTATTTTTGAACGTCAGTTCACATTTGTAGGTGGATCATCAGTGTTAGAGCTAAAATTAGCATGTTTAAAGTGATTTTCATGCTTCCAGGGGCTCGGGAAGTTAATTAAATACCATTTGGAGGCATTTAATGTTCGAGCAAAAACGGCTGATTTTCGACAAAAGAGATAACACCCCCCCATTACGTCATGCTTCAGAAATGTGGAAAATGGTCCGTTTTCAAATGTTTTATTTTTGAACGTCAGTTCACATTTGTAGGTGGATCATCAGTGTTAGAGCTAAAATTAGCATGTTTAAAGTGATTTTCATGCTTCCAGGGGCCCAAAACACAAGATTTATGGAATGGTTAAAAGTGCATGAAAATGGCCAATTTACTCACTCTGAGTTCTCAAAAAAGGTTTCTTCACCCCGGGAAGTTAATTAAATACCATTTGGAGGCATTTAATGTTCGAGCAAAAACGGCTGATTTTCGACAAAAGAGATAACACCCCCCCATTACGTCATGCTTCAGAAATGTGGAAAATGGTCCGTTTTCAAATGTTTTATTTTTGAACGTCAGTTCACATTTGTAGGTGGATCATAAGTGTTAGAGCTAAAATTAGCATGTTTAAAGTGATTTTCATGCTTCCAGGGGCCCAAAACACAAGATTTATGGAATGGTTAAAAGTGCATGAAAATGGCCAATTTACTCACTCTGAGTTCTCAAAAAGGGTTTCTTCACCCCGGGAAGTGAAATAAATACCATTTGGAGGCATT